>NC_048230.1:67531266-67665504 GCF_002007445.2 Ailuropoda melanoleuca | reverse complement strand
CCCCCGCGCCTCCCTGCGGGGGGTATGGGGGGTCCTGCTCCTACCGCTCACTGCCTTCTTCTCATTACCCGACCTCTCAGGATAGGTTATTTATTTTTCCTTCTTAAAAACTAATTCTTAAAATTATGCAATAATACATATTGATAGTAAAATAATCAGGAGAGTGTAAAGAAGAAAATTAAGATCGCCTGTAATCGACCCCTCTAAATGAAACACCCATTAACATCTACACATCCTTCCAGACTTTGGACCAAGCACGTACTGTGGGAAGAGGGGCTGATTCAGTACAAAATGTTCTAAAATCTGTTTTTACTTTTTTCTTCCAGTCGTATATTCACAAACATCTGTCCCAGTCAGCAACTGCACTTCTACAACGTGATTTCTGTGGCTACAGGGTGCCATGCGAGTACAACATGCTGTATTCCACTCGCTGAACTTTAGTTGGTGTCTATTTTTCCCCTCGCAGAAACGACCATTTATTTCTATAGTTAAATCTTTGTGCTACTGATTTCCTTAGGAAACTTTCTGGAATTAGAGTTACTGGTCAAAGGGTTTACACTTTTTTAAAAAAGATTTATTTATTTATTTTGAGAGAGAGAGAGAGAGAGCACACAGAGGGAAAGGGAGAGAGTCCTAAGTGGACTCCACACTGAGCACGTGTTTACACTTTTTTAAAAAAAGATAAATGCAAACTTATAACTATACTCTCTCTACAATGAACATGTAATAAAGAAAGATGAGAAAATACAGATAAGGAAAAACAACTCCTTAAGTTCCCCTAATTCTTCTGTTAAGTATAATGCATAGTGTTATCTTAATTTCAGGTGTACAATGTAGTGATTTGCCAATTCTATACATTCTTCAGTGCTCATCACAGTAAGTCTCCTCTTAATCCCCCCACCCCATGAACCCTCTGGCGACCACCAGTTTGTTCCCTGTATTTTAAGGTTTTTTGTTTGTCCCCTTTTTTTCTTTGTTTGTTTCTTAAATTCTATGTATGAGTGAAACCATATAGTATTTGTCTTTCTCTTATTTTGATTAGCATTATACCCTCTAGATCCATCCATGTTGTTGCAAATGCAAGACCTCATTCTTTTTTATTGCTGGATAATATTCCATTGTACATACATTTTTTTAAGGATTATATTTATTTACTTGAAAAAGAGAGAGCATGAGCAGGGCGAGGGGCAGAGGGAGTAGTAGACTCCCCGCTGAGCAGGGAGCCTGATGCAGGACTCCATCCCAGGACTTTGGGATCACGACCTGAGCCAAAGGCAGATGCTTAACTGACTGAGCCACCCAGGTGCCCCCCATTATATACACATATTATATCTTCTTTTTCCATTCATCTATCGATGGGCACAGGTTACTTCCTTATCTTGGCTATTGTACATAATGCTCCAATAAACAGGAATGTATATATCTTTTCCAATTAGTGTTTTCATTTCCATTGGGTAAATACCCAGTAGTGGAATTACAGGATCATAAGTTCCCCTAATTCTTACCACCGAGTTGCAGTTAAGAATTTTGCTATAAATTGAATTTAAATTAAAAAAATTAATTAAAAAATAAATCATCAGTTTTCTTGTCGAAAAAAAATGATTAGAAAGATAATCGTATGACCAAGAAACAGACTCTTAACTACAGAGAACAAACTGATGGTTGCCAGAGGGGAGGTGGGTGGAGGATGGGTGAAACAGGGGATGGGGATTAAGACGTGCACTTGTGAGGAGGACCGGGTGATGTGTGGAAGTGCTCAATCTCTATATTGTACACCTGAAACTGCTGGAATGCTCCATGCTAACTATACTGGAATTAAACTTTAAAACTTAATAATAAAAAAAGAATTTTGCTATAAAACACCTAGGTTTTTCGTATAGACGTGTGTGTGTGAGTGAATATACACACATACACATATAATGGGCTTCTACCCATGCTGATTTGTAAAATTTTTTTGTTAAATTTTTAATTTTAATTCCAGTATAGTTAACATATAGTGCTATTAGTTTGAGGTATAAATTATAGTGATTCAACAATTCTGTACATGACTCAATGCTCATCAAGATAAGTTTACTCTTTTTTTTTTTTTAAGTAGGCTCCAGGCCCAGCGCAGAGCCCAGTGTGGGGCTTGAACTCACTACCCTGAGATCAAGACCTGGGCTGAAATCACGAGTCAGATGCCCAGTGGACTGAGCCACTTAGGAGCCCCAAGGTAAGTGTACTCTTTAATCCCCATCACCTGTTTCACCATCCCCTCACGTACGTCCCCTCTGGTACCCATCAGTTTGTTCTCTTAGTTAAGAGCCTCTTTCTTGGTTTCTCTCTCTCTCTTTGGCAATGTCATGTCAGGAAACTTACCTTCACAAACTCACTTTTATCAGCCACCCAGTACTTCACTGTACGTATGTACCGGGCTGTAATCACTCTCCTCCTGTTGTTGGGGAATGGATTTCTGATTTTGCTCAAGTAGGAACATTTCTATAATGAACCTGCTTGGAGAAGCATCTTTGCTTCTTGTCCACATCCATTCTTGGGCTTGATCGCAGTGGACTTGCTGAGTTAGAGGGCTTTCTGTTGTTGATATCGCATTGTTTCTGATCATAAATCTAAACCCGGAGCTGGCCCAGAGGCTCAGCCTTGCTCTGCAGGTGTCTATGGGGAAGGAGCAGCAGTCTGCAGAAGTAGGCAGGGTGCTCGTGCTGTGTCCTGCTCTCTGGGCTGATTCCTTAGAGAGAGGCCTTGGCCCAGGTAGGCTCACCTGTGCTTCTGGCTCCTCCCAGGAAACGAGGCTCAAAACTGCTCACAGAGCCCTTAGCTCGTTAGCCAGTTGCTGCTGGCTCTCCCCAGCCCTCTTCCTGAATACCCTGGACTGGTCATACGCCTCCTCTGTGCCTTGAAATCCCCACTGGCCTTAGACCATGAGCAGCTAGAGAACAAATGTGATATGTCACCGAAGCCTTCAAGGCTCGGAGGAGAGGAAGGCAGCCCAGATGCTGCCAGGGCAGTGGTGCGTAGGGACTACAGGGCCCGGGGAGCCTTGGCCGGAGGCCGGAGGTGCACAAAGGGAGCTGTGCTCCACGGCAGCTGAAGGTCAGCCTGGGCGGAGGAGAGACCGGGGGCGGCCAATGCAGAATGGAGTGACACCACGTAACTGAGGTGCTCGGAGCAGGAAGGGTCAGGAGCCCACAAGGGACAACAGAAAGAACACACTGAGAGAGGGGATGGGGTTCTGCCCAGAGCTTCCATGGTGCTGGTGGCCAGGCCAGCCTGGGACCGTCCTTCCGCATCCAGTGCCTCTCCATCCAAACAGGGGTGGCCCTATCCCCTGCGTCTTGCTCCCTTCTGATTTGGGAGATGAAAGAGCCAAGTGAGAGAAAGGCAAGCTTGAGCTCACTAGAAAGAGAGGGAGAAAGAGAGGTGGGGGATGATAGGGAAAGGAAGGGGGAGAATGACAGGAGACACAGCCACCCAAGAGATGAGGCCATGCCATCCAGGCCTCTTGATTGACCAGCACGAAGGTTTACACAAAGACCTTCCCAGAGGTCAGCTTGGAAGCAGCTGTCAGAACTTCAAGCTGGGAGATTGAGTTTTTAGGCAGCTCCAAATCATCCCTCTGGAGTATAGAGCCCTTTGCAATTTCCAGGCAGCTTCCTGTTCCTGTTCTCAATGCTCAGCACCCTGGGCAGACAGAGTTCAGGGATGACCTTGCCTCTTAAGAGGTGTGGCAGGTGCATTTGACAACAAGGAAGCCAAGCAGATCTGGACATTAGCTAGAGATGAGGCTTGGGCATTTCTGTTTCTTTTAACTCTTGCTCCTCATTGTATTCCTAGGTTTAGCAATCCCTTCTAGAGCGCAACGGAGCCAGTCCATGTTGTGCAACATGTTATCGCTGCCCAGTGAGACCACAGCAAAGCGTGGAAGCTCACCGATGTGCCTGGCGCTCTGGGGGCATTGGCCAGGGGGACATTTCTTTGAGCAGAGTTACTCTGCTCGACGCCCCTGCCCCGGTCAGGTCCCTTTTTGTCCCGTGATTCAGGTAGGTAGTTCGCCTCTCAGTGGCCTCTTCCCTTCTCCCACTTTGTGCTATGACTGTTGGGAGCGGAGAGTGGGCAGTGGTGTGCTTCCCTCACAAACACCCATCTGCGCCCGGGCTTGATGGTGGCAGGCCGAGCGGGCGAGGACCTGTGAGCCTATCGGCCAGCCCCCTTTCCCCCAGGGGGGCAGCTCCTGGGAGACTGAAGTCAGAGGGACTCCGAGAAAGAACAGAAGTATACCCTGGTCCCTTCTGCTTGGGGTGGGGGGACAGGGAGAACAGGGCTCTTGAATGGTCTAATAATAAAAACACCAGTGGCTAACATTTAAGTGCACTCAGGACATGCCCGCCACCATCCTAAGTATTTAAATGTAGCACCTCACTGGTAGGTCCCATTATCATCCCCATTTTATAGGTGGAAAAAGTGAGGTACAGAGAGGTTAAGGTAACTGGCCCAAGATCTCATAGCCAGCAGGTGGCAGAGCTGGATTTCGAGCTGGTACTTGTCACACAGAGCCAACCAAACACAAATCGGGCTTTCTATCATCTGAGCTCTGTGAAGCCCTCAAGTCCTTGGTTTCCCAAAATCTTCCTTTCTCTGGCTGGGACCCTGGAAGCCAGCCCTTGCCTGGGCCGGAGAGCAGGTGTCTGTAGGCCACCCGTCTCTGTCCAACACAACACACTCCCTGAAGGCAGCGACTCTGCCTGGGCTGCTCCCTGCTGCATCTGCAGCGCCTAGGACAAGCGCCTCGAACAGAGTAGCTGCTCAGTAAATCTTTCCAAGCGAATGAACGAGATTTCCCCTGTGAGGGAGGCGCAGTTACAATGGAATGGTGCCCTAGCCGGTATGTAGTGCACTGAAGAGACATTCCTGGCTCCAGGCTGCCTGGCCCACTCCCACCTGGGTGACACGGGAGAAGTCACTTCACCCCTCTGAGCTTCCCTTTGCCCACCTGTAAAGGGGAGATGAGATGTCCTAGGCCTTCCTCCCATGGTGGGGCACGGCACGCGTGCTCTGAGCTTACTTAGCTGCTGTTATTACTATGTTGTGACCTACCCATGGGCACCACCAGTGTTTGGCCCTGGGTTTGGCCAAAGGCAGTTGTTTCCCCGCACCCCTTCTCTGGATGCTGCCAAGGGGCCCTAGGGGCTGCTGGGCTAGAACAGGCCCTTCCTTTCACCCCACGTCAGGAAAGAAGCCCTGTCCACACCTGTCCCCAGCCCCAGCTGCTATTCTTAGTCCCTCCCCATAGCCCTCATCGCTAGGCATTTTCCCTCCTAAACCCGCCTCTGCGTTTCCATAGGAACTGGGGGAGGGTGGAAATGGGGGGAGGGTCCTCCCCCACGGAAGGGAACTTCATTTGGGGCTGTATGGGAGGGGCTGGCAGCACCTGGCCTGGTGGAGCTTCTCCTACTGCTCCTCTCCCACCTCCCCAGACCCCTCCCTGAACAGCATGTTCCTCCGACCGCGATTTTTAATGCATTTACCCTGCCGCTTAATTTATCCTGCATTGTGATCAGATTTAGCCCAGAGCGCTGAGCACAAGGGGCCTGCCTGCATATTCATGAGACAGTTCATTCATGCCACCCCAGAGGATGCCAGGAGCAACGGGTGCCAGCCTGGCTCCACGGATCCCACCACACAAGGGTGGCCCAGGGTCTGGGCTCAAGGGCCCTGGCTGGAGTTAGGCAGGTGGCATAGGGCACAGCATGTGTGGGGTGTCACTGGGCACAGGCTCCAGAGCCAAACTGAGTTGAATCCTTCTCTGCCATTACTAATGAAGTTGCCTCACTTCTCAGTTTACCCATCTGCAGAATGGGCCAATAAGGGCCACTGCCCTGAGTCACTTGAAGGATCGAATGAGATCATGCAGGATAGGGGTGTGTGTGTGTAAGGGATCAACGCACTTCTCTGTCATCCTTACAGTCCCTGCTGAGCAGTGGGTCATCTGGTCTGGTTCCTGGGAGAGGAATAAGGCAGAAGGATGGGCATAGGTCCATTCTGGCGGGGACAAGGACTTAGAGGCTATTTCTCTCTGGCCTGTGCCTGCCTATGGCTCTGAGCTCCCCTTGAGTGAGCTTTGGGAGGCCAGTCCCCAGGAAGGCAGGAAAAGCCCAAGGAGGCCATCTAGCCTCTGTGGAAGAGCCGCAGATGTCCCCTGGATGTGTGAGCCCTACCAGGCACAGCCGTCCTTGGAGAGGCTGGGGCTCTGGAAGGATGCTGGGCTCACTGCTCTAGGCTCTTCAGGCCCGTGGGAATTTCTATGTAGATTCATCCTGTCGGTTTACATGCCAACCGCATGCTGGGTGCTGGGGACACACCTTTCTTCAAGGAGATGTCATCCCATGAGGGAGGTGAGCTCAGCATGGGCAGTGGTCAGGCCTTCAGGTGAAGCCAGATCAACCTCTCTGGAAGTTCAGAAGAGGAGGAAGTCATCCCAGCTGGAGGCATCAGGGAAGGCTTCCTGTGGAAGGTGACATCTAGGCTGAGCCTTGAAAACATGGCTGTGGAGAGATAGGATGATATAAAAAGGGTATTTGGTGTCTAAGGGACAGCAAAGGCCTGGTCATGGGAACTCATGGGAGGTGTTGGTCAGACACAGGCTGGAGAACCATGAGCCCCAGGTGGGGGGTCCAGACTCACTTCAGGCACCCCCTGAGGCAGGGGCCGGAGGGGGCTCACCTCTGTCCTCACGTGCACGTGCACGGGCGCATGTAGGGGTCACGTTCCAGCTTGCTGGAGAAAAGAGGAGAGCTCCTGCCCTGGCTCTCCTGATTAATCTATAATTAAATCAGCACAGACGCCAGGGAGCTGTGCTGTCATTAGAGAGCGGGTGAGGGCAAACAGTGATTTCTCGGCGAACCAAGAGCCCTGCCAGGTGGCTGCAACTCTGGCGGTGCACAGACAGCCATCAGGGGCAAGAAGCAAGCACAGGAGGCCGGAGCATCAGCCAGGAATAGGAAAACCAGCAGCTCGCACTTGGCCATTGATACACTGCTCCCATCACTATCTCGGTGAAACGTGACAATGGCACGAGGAGGGGCTATATTTGCTCCCCTTTCTCAGATACAGAAACTGAGGTGCAGAGAGCACAGGGGTGAGGTAGCCTGGCTGGGCACATGGGTTTTGGAATCAGATAGTCTTGGGTTCAGAATTCCCAGATGTGCCTCTTGCCAGCTGTGTGGCCTCACGCAGACTGCTTGCCCTCTCTGTTCCTCAGTTTCTTTGTCCGTGTAATGAGGCCAAACACCGTCACTTCAAAATATTGGTTGTAAGGATTGAATGAAGCAATCCATGCAGAGTTTAGCCGTGTCTGATGCTCACCAATGCAACTACTTATGATCGTGCTTTGTTGTAACTGCTTGTTTCTTGGCCAGCTTTCTCACGAGAATGTGGGCTCCATGAGGATGGGGACTATGTCCATCTTGTTTGTTCTGTGACTCCAGCAATTGTCACTTGCTAATGTTCAGTAAGTTATTAGTATCTGAGGCAGCATTTATGTGGTAGACCCCTAAAATGCTAAATAAATATTAGGTACTATTTTCTCTGTGTTCTGCCTTGCTCTAAAAAGGATTCCAGAAGTCAGGTGCCTGGGTGGCTGCCTTCGGCTCAGGTCATGATCTCAGAGTCCTGGACTCAGTGGGGAAGTCTTTTTGACCCTCTCCCTCTGCCCCACTCCCACCACTCACGCTCGCTCACTCCTTCTCTCTCAAATAAACAGATGAAATCTTAAAAAATAAAAAAGGATTCCAGGAGACAAAGACAAGTCTTCTTTGACTTATGATGGAATTATGTCCTGGTAAGTTGAAAATTCAGTAAGTCGAAAATTTAATACACATAACCTACCAAACATCAGAGCTCAGCCCACCCTACCCTCAATGTGTTCAGAACACTTACGTTAGCCTATAGCTGGGCAAAATCACTCACACAAAGCATATTTTATAATAAAGTACCAAATATCTCACTTTAGGAATTTACTGAATACTATAGTGACAGTGAAAAACAGAATGGTTGGTGGGTGCAGAGTGGGTGCCAGAGTGTCGGTTGTTTACCCCATAGACTGGGAGCTGTGCTCGCTGCTGCTGTCCCAGAGCCACGAGAAAGTGTCCTCCTGCCTGTGGCTAGCCCAAGAAAAGACCAAAATTCGAAGTGCGGTTTCTACTGAGCGTGTATTGCCTTTGCACCCTTGTAAAGTCATAACGTGGTAAGTCAAAGCGTGGTGAGTTGGGGACTGTCTGCCCCATCGTGATTATTATTGTTGCTGTTTCTATCTTTGTTATCACTGTCCTGTCCCCTCGTCTGCTCGTCAGAGCTGGTCCTTCCTGAAATGGGTTCAGGAAAAGTCTAGAAATAGGCAGGGAACCTCAATTCGCCGGCCTCTGGAAGGACATCTGGGGACAGCTGCAGAAACCTCTGGGGACCCTGGAAGAGCCCCTTCCTCTCGTCTGGGGTCTTTGCACTTGCAGAGAGTGCAGGGGGGCCAGAGCCTGCAGCCCGCCCAAGGCGGACGGGATCTGAGAGAATCTGCCTTTGGTGATTCCGGGGATCATTACTGTCTCCGTCCTGGGCAGCCGTGGTTTCCACCCTCTCCACTGGGATCTGAGGCTTGTTACACAAGTACCTTGAAGTCCTAGATTCTCCAAATGATTTACTTTAAATATGATCAGTTTGAGTGGATTCAGAGTTATCCCTGTAATGGTGTCACCCCCACTCACTCGCTTTCTTGAGTAGAAGGTAAAGGGACAGACTTACCTGGAGCTCCTAGAATGTAGAGCCCCCCCTCAGCTGCGCCTCGGGTCAAGATTAACTGCTGTGTGTCAGCAGTCACTCTCCGGTGACACAAATGCTCACCTGCCCTGCCCGTGCTCTGGCAGGTGCCTGCTCACGGCCTCCCTGGTCTCTGCTGAGGGAGCACACTCACCCAGAGTGCCAGGGGCTTCACACCCCAGGAGCCACCCTCGACCACGGGGGTTGGGGGGTGCAGAGAAAAACCTCCTCGCTCCTCAGTGCGACAGTCCCCCACAGCAATAACTCGGGTATTAGCACTGATCTTGGCTTCCCTCCCTTTCCTGGCTCATCCCTGCCTCCCAAGGAAACTACTGCACCCTGGTCCTCATCCAGGATCTGGATGAGGATTTGGGGAACCTAGCCTAAGACTCCCTCCAGAATTGAGTGTGCTTTCCTGACCTACAAAAATTGTTGAGAGGTGTCAAAGGCCCGTGTATACCCCTGGGAATGCATCTGTGACGTGGGCTGTGATGATCAAGATATGGGGGCTGTGGCTCTAGGTGGGGAAGCGCTCGCCGGTCTGCCAATGGGAAACAGAGACTGATGGATGGCATGTGGCAAGCTGAGTGGCAGAGCGCTCTGACCGGTGGCAGCTTCACTGCACCCCTCCCCAGGCACCCAAGGCAAATCCTGAGCAGAGCACTCTTCTGAGCCAGGGGGACAGTTGATTTGTCCCTGACTAAGCACCTGCTGTATGCTGAGGAGACAAAAGGATAACAAAAGGTGAATCAGAGCGTGTGTCCTTGCCCCAGGGGGGGTCAGTGTCTCTTGGGAAAGAGAGACGCCTCAACATGTGGATGGAGGTTAGAGATGAGCTGAGAAATTCCTCCATTCGTTTGAGATACAGTTATTGAGCACTTGGGGTATACAAGGCACTGTGCTAGGCCCTGCGGATGAAAGAGAGCCATACTCCACTCAGAAGTGAGGGAAGGTAACTGACATTTATTGGGCTCCTGCTGGGGGCCAGGCATAGAGTAGGGCGCTTTCTGTTGTCCATCTCGTCTCTTCTCACAACAAACCCGTGAGGTGGTGGCCATTCTTACCCCCCACTGCACAGAAGGGGCCCAGAAAGATGAGGTAATTCACCAGACCACACAGCTGGCAAGTGGCAGAGCTGGGATTCAGCCTAGGTCTGTCAGATTCCCAGACCCCAATACTATTTTTTCCCCTCGAATCAGACCAAGGTCTGTGGTTTTTGTCTTAAATACCCACTGAGTGAACCAGTTTTAAAAAGAACAAAACCTGGAACCAAAGCAGGCCAGTCTCAGATGGAGCCAGAGCAGGCTTTTGCTGGGGTCAAGCTCCCGCTCTGAGGCCCTGCCTCACCAGCAGGGGCCCCAGCCTGGTCCTGGCCCCTGTCTGTAGGGAATCCGGGACACCTACAAGCTGACCTCATTCCACCCTGAAGAGTCAGGGAAGGAGAGCTTGGTAGAGGCCTGCTCCCCATGCCCATGGGGCCTCAGCTGTAGCTGATGCAGGACTCAGTGCAGCCCAGGGCCTCAGACGCCCCCCCTCACCTCCCCAAGGGAAATCAAGGCAGGGCCTGCCTTGGGGTGCGGGGGGGAGGATGTTCCAGTTACTATTACTGCAAAACAAACCACCCCAAAATTTAGTGGCACAAACAATTATGATCACAGACTGTAGGTCAAGAAGACTGTAGGTCAAGAATAGGGACAGGGCACAGTGGGTATGTGAGCTTCATGGTGCCTGGGGCCTCCTCTGGAAAGACTCAGTAACTAGGGGTGACTCAAAAGCTGGAGGCTAGAATCATCTGGAGTGTCTTCACTCACCCGTCTGGCAGGTGATGCTGGCGAACAGCTGGGACCTCTGTGGGGCTCCCAGCCAGAACAACTACACGTGGCCTTTCTGTGCCGTCTCTCCCTGCGCTAGATTGGGCTTTCTCACAGCATGGCGGCTGTATTCTGAGCGCAAGCATCCCCAGAGGGCCACGTGGAAGTTGTCTCACCTTTTATAACCTAACCTTGGAAATCACGTAGCCTTGCCTCACTTCTGCAATAGTCACAAGCTCACCCAGGTTCAAAGTGAAGGAATGCAGACCTCACCTCTCAACGGGACAGCATGTGGAATTAGAGATGGCATGGTGGCCATTTTTGCCACATAATCTGCTCTACAAATAATTCGCTCCTGAAGGCAGTGGGTGGGTGTTGACTCTCAAAACTAGTAGACCATTAGTTGAGCGGCTGTGCTGAGTGGAGGTAAGGCAGCATTGTGAATACTAGAATGGGGGGTCATAGCCTGAGAGGGTCAGGGAACAAGTGGCTCGGATGGAGATGGACATTTGAGGTCCAAGCAACAAGGTTGGAGGTAACAAGGCAGAGCTCAGTCTGGCACGAAAGAACAGGTATTATTTTATTTGTTTGTCTGCCACTGCTCCATCAGTCCAGCCACCTTACCCATCCATCCGTCTGTCCGTCCATCCATCCATCTACCCATCTATACCCACTTTCACGTGACTCAATTTCCTCATCTGTAAAATTGGGTGATAGTATAAACCTCATAGAGCTCTTTGAAGATTCAATGAATTAATAGGTGTAAAGTGTCTAAGTAGTGCCCAGCACATATTAAGTACAGAGTAAATATCACCTATTAGGATTAGCAATAGTGCTATTGTTATCCAGCATACATTTACCCACTCTTCTGTCCGTGTGTCCTTCAATTTATTCAACAGTACATTTGAATTATGTGCACATTAATCTTATATGAATTTTACCATATTCTTTTCAAAATAGAGTGAGAGAAAACTGATTTTAAAAGCACAGTTGAAGGGTGCCTGGGTGGCTCATTGGTGAAGCGTCTGCCTTCAGCTCAGGTCATGATCCCGGGGTCCTGGGATGGAGCCCTGTGTCGGGCTTTCTGCTCCAGAGAGCCCGCTTCTCCCTCTCCCTCTGCCTGCCGCTCCCCCTGCTTGTGCTATCTCTCTTTCTTCCTCTATCTTTCAAATAAATAAATAAAATCTTAAAAAAAAAAAAAAGCCCAATTGACTCTTCCTGCCATTCCAGTCAGTGGGTGTGTGTCCCAGAGGGATAATGAGCTGAGCCATGTGACTTTGCAAATCATTCTATAGGAACATGTTACTAAATAGGCTCTTTAAAACAAAACCACAAGTGCTGCATTTCAGGGGCAATTTATTAGATCTCATAGGGCAATTTAAACTGTTCATGTTTCCCTTTCACACTCACTTGTCTACCTTGTGTACGGGATGGGATCCACCTCTCCAGGATGGGCCCTGGCTGGTCCCTGGTGGCAGAGAGGGTAAGACCTGGTCCCTGACCTCACTGTGCTCAAGCGTACGGCAAATGCAACAGGACAGACATATAAACAGATTATTACAGTGTAATATGAAAAATACCATGACTTTATTAAAATACAAGTCAGTTTAAAATTGCAGAAGCATCAGGGAGCACATAGCCACTGGTGGTGGGATAGGAAGAGCATCACGGAGGACTTTGTGACTGTATGACATTTAAACAAAATCCAAAATGATGGGTTTAAAATTTCAAGACACTCAAGAGGGAGAGGGGCCTGCCAGGCAGAGAGAAGGAACAGCACATAATTCAGAGATATTAAAGAACACAAGGTATTGAGAAAAGGCAGAGTACCGTGAGTAGGCAGAAGTGGGCGAGATAGGTAAGTCTGTAGAAGTCATTGGGGCTGGATCCTAAGGGCCTCGACTGCCAGGTAAGGAAGCTTGGACTTTTATTCTGTACGTGCAGGGGGTTGGGGGGGTGGTGTGTATGGAAGAAGCTTAGGCAAGGAGTGTAAGAGTCAGAGTTGTGTTTTGAATAGATTATTCCGGCTCCTACATGAAGAATGGACAGGAGAGGAAGAGTCTGGAAGCAGGGAGACCAGTGAGGAAGGCTGAGTCCCACTCAGTTTCCAGGGATTTCCAGAAGGTGTGGCTGCCAAGGAAAAGACCTTGTTGTAAATAGCCCTGGAGAGAGTGAACTGCCTTCTCCACCAGGTGTGGGCCCAGTTATTAGGCACATTTCCACGTTGGTTTTGAGAGACATTGCCTCACAAGCCTCTAAGTCAGAGTGACAAATGAGCGCTTCCAGGTGTCAGCTGTAAAGCTTTGGTCCTGGGTCCTTTGAAGCATACCTGGTGCAGGAAAGTTCTCCCATTGGACACGTAGTTGTTAACATCTTCTCTTTGTCTTTGGTGGTCTGCTGTTTTTTTGGGTGTTTGTTTGTATTTATCCTGGGCTTATTGTGACCCTAAATCTGAAGAGTCATGTCTTTCATCAGGCCTGGAAAATTCTTTGAATATTCTCTCTCCCCTCTTCTATTTTCTCTTCTTGGAACTCTAAGTATTCCTTTTCAGTATGGCCTCTGTGTCTCGTATTTTCCTTCCCTCTCCCTCTCCTTCTCTCTCTGCTACGTTCAGGATAATTTCTTCATGTTCCAGGTCACACTTTTTCCTCTTCACCTGAGGCTAACCTGCTGTTAAACCTTTCCAAGAATTTTTAAGTTCCAATTATTACATTTTTCATTTCTGGAAGTCTGACTTGATTGTCTTTCAAATCGACTTGTTCTTTTTGGCGAGTCTCTTGTTCCTCATTCTTGTTTTCAACCTCCTCTATTATTGCTCTAAACATATTAAGGGCATTTGTTTTACATTTTGAATCTGATAATACAAATATCTGAACTCTTTGGGGGATCCGATTCTGTCGTCTGCTGTTTCTTCTGTATTGCTCAAGGTAGCATGTCTTTTGAATGCTTTGAAATTTTTTAGTTGTCAGTCGGACCTGTGTCTGTGAGAATTCACTGAAGGCTAGATTAAGGATGTTCCTTCCCAGGGAAGATTTGACTTTGCTTCTGTTGAGCAGCCGGGAGTTCCACAGAATTTATTTTTGTATTTTTTATCCTTTCAAAAATTGAGTTATTTCTTATGAAAAGTAAAATCCACAGGACTTTTGAGAGAACTGATATTCTAACTTCTACCATCACTGGTGAGTTGTGAAACTTGATACAAATGCAGTAATGCAGGATTCCTTATCTGGATGTAATATGTGATTCATTCATGTCATTGTATGTGGTGATAATTCGTGTAGTATTCCTTTATATATTCACACACCACAAATTCATTTATCTATTCTATTTGTGGGCACATGGTGTAAATACTCCAACCACATCCCATTTCAAGCTACCAACCGAATGGCTTACAAATTCCCAAATATTTAACAAATGGTTCCCATGAGCCAGTATGGATCAGCTCTGGGACACCACTGAGTCCGGGGTAGATCCTCTAATGAAACTAATTGATATTTCTGCAGCAAAATATGTAAATAATCACACTAATTGGCATATAACAGCCTGACATCAGTTGAGGTCAGATTTTTGCCTGCAAATGAGTCAATTACCAATTAACTGTGAAGGAACTTCCAGTTCACACAGCTCTCTGGACCTTCACATTGCACTTAAAAGATGTGGGTCTGTGTCTGCTTCTAGTCCACTGTTTGCAGATTTGCTGGTGCTGTTGGGGCACTTCAAGAAACCCTCTTGAACTTGTGTGCGCAGCAACAAACAGTGAATTTGGGCTAACTGACCTCCAGGGTCCCTTCTAGTCCTAGAAGTCTGTAGCTAAAAATTCAAGAAATTTTCCACTAATTATCCACTTTCCTTTATTTTTATTTTAGCACTGCTGTGGAATAGAGTCTTTCGAAACACAACTTCTAGAGCTAGTGAACTCAGAGATCACATTGCTCATTCCATAGAAAGTTCTGGGGTCAGGCTGTCTAAATTAGAATCTTGGCTCTACCACTTTCTCTTTGATTTGGGGCAAATCACCTTAAATCTCTCTGTGCTTCAGTTTCCTCATCTGATCATGAAAACCAAGGTTACAAAAAATAGAATTGCTGGGAACTGCCCCAAATTGCTTGGGGGAGTTCCTCATACCTGGGACCCCAGATTGTGTCAAGTGTCTTGGATCAGACAGTGTTGGTGGGAGCAGGGCAGACAGTTTGTAGTGGCAACAAGAAGACCTAACATTGCCCACTCTTGGTTGTTACCGCCTTGATAGTCTGTGCACACGGTGGCTGGTTTGGGCAGGGGCTGGGCCGATGGTGCTCAGGCCTGAGGTCAGTCCCCTCCCTCAGGAAATCCTGTGCATTCCTGAGAAACATCCAATCCCCGACCTCCCCCAATCCTGACAAAAGTTTGAAATCCACCACTGTAAGCTATCTCAGACTCACTTTCTTCAGTCTTTTTCTTCCTCTAGAGCCTGTCTGGAGCACCATGATTTAACTCCATCTTTTCTTGCTGAGGGGCAGGGAAAGCTGTGTTGGAGCTCACATCTTGTGCTGCCCAGCCCAAGGGGAACCCTTCTGCTCAGGAGGTAGGGGGTGGTGGCTAAGCCTTTGAGGCTGTGCCTGTGTGAACAGGCCTGTGGCCCCTCTAATTAGGCCTTCATCATTCAGCTGTTCTGAGATGTTTTCTTGAACTTGGGTTGTCTATTTCTTATCGACTCGTAGGAGCTTTTTGTATATTCTGGATATGAGCCCTTAGTTGTATGCCTGTATTCAAAACATAACCTCTCCCAGTCTGAGGCTTGCCTTTCATGTCTCCTAAATGAAGAGTTCAATTTTAATGAGTCTAATTTGTCATTCTTTTATTTTATCATTAACATTTTGTATCTTTCAAGAAATTTTTAAGAAATGAAGATATTTATTCATGTTTTCTTTAGAACGTTTATTGTTTTAGTTTCCATGTACAGATCTACAATCCTCTGTCTTGAATTAATTTTTGTGTATAGTGCAAGGTAAAGGTCAAAATTCTTTTTTTTTTTCATATCGGTATACAGTTTTAATTGCACTATTTATTGAAAATAGAAAAATACAAAATAAGTAAATTTTATAAATTTTTTTTTATTGAAAACTACAAAAGGGGTGCCTGGGTGGCTCAGTCAGTTAAGCATTGGACTCTTGATTTTGGCTGGGGTCATGATCTCAGGGTTGTGAGATTGAGCCCTGTGTTGGGCTCCATGCTGGGCATGGAGCCTGCTGGAGATTCTCTCTCCCAGGGCATCTGGGTACTTCAGTCGGTTAAGCATCTGACTCATGGTTTCTGCTCAGGTCATGATCTCAGTGTCCTAAGATCAAGCCTCCTGCTCAGCAGGGAGTCGCTGGAGACCCTCTCTCCCTCTCCGCCTGCCCCTCCCCCACCCTGCTTGCACCCACACGTGTGTGCTCTCTCTCAAAAAAAAAAAAAACAAAGGAAAATAACCTACAAAAATACATATCCTTTCCCTGAATTTCAGAAGCACCTCATTAGCCAGGTGATCACATATATGTGGGTCTGTTTTGGATTCTCTGTTCTGTACTCCTGAT
The DNA here is from genome assembly GCF_002007445.2 of Ailuropoda melanoleuca. Taxonomy (NCBI): domain Eukaryota; kingdom Metazoa; phylum Chordata; class Mammalia; order Carnivora; family Ursidae; genus Ailuropoda; species Ailuropoda melanoleuca. The sequence continues at coordinate 67,649,336 of NC_048230.1, read as the reverse complement.
CTATTTGTCTATCCGTATACTAATCCCACACTGTCTTAATTACTATTTTTTAAATTAGTTTATCCTGTTAATTAAGGTTTTTTAATTCACTTTTATATATTGAGGTATAATTGATATAACATTATATTAGTTTCAGGTGTACAACATAATGATTTGATATTTGTATGTATTGTGAAATAATTAAACTTTTAATTTTAAGATAATTGTAGATTCCCATGGAATTTAAGAAATAAAACAGATGAACATACGGGAAAGGAAGATGGGGTAACTGGGTGATGGGCGTTAAGGAGGGCACTTCATGTAATGAGCACTGGGTGTTATATGCAACTGAGGAATAACTGAGGTCTATCTCTGAAACTAATAATACACTATATGTTAATTAATTGATTAAAAAAAAGATAATTGTAGATTCCCATATAGTTGTAAGAAATAGCAGAGAGCCTGTGTGTTCTTTACCCAATTTCTCCCAGTGATAACATCTTGCAAAACTAGAGTACAATATTACAACCAGGATATTGATATTGATACAATCTACTAATCTTATTCAGAATTCCCCAGTTTTACTTGTACTTATTGGTGTGTGTGTGTGTGTGTGTGTGTGTAGTTAGTTCAGTTTTATTACATAGGTAGATTCATGTATCCACCACCGTAGTCAAGATACAGAACAGTTTCATTACCACATGTGTGTATTTCCCTTTTGCAGCCACACCCACCTCCCTCCCACATGTTCTCCTCCACCATATGGATCATCCCTAACCCCGTGCTAGTCTGTCCCCCATGTCTGTCTACAATTCTGTCATTTCAAAAATATTAGATAATGGAATTGCATAGTATGTAGCCTTTTAGGATTGGATTCTTTCTCTCACCATAAATTCCCTTGAGATTCACCCAAGTTGCTATGCTATCAACAGTTTGTTCCTTTTCACTACTGAGTAGTTTATTTCATGCTGTGGACGTACCAGTTTGTCCAACCATTCCTCCAGTAGGGGCGCCTGGCAGGCTCAGTCAGTTAAGTGGTTAATCGTCTGACTTCGGCTCAGGTCAGGATTTCAGGGTCTTGGGATGGAGCCCCCATCCAGCTCTGCACTCAGCAGGGTGTCTCCTTCTCCCTCTCCTTCTTCCCCTCTCCCTGCTCAAGCTCACGCTCTCTCAAATAAATAAATAAAATATTAAAAAACAAAAAATTCACCCGGTGAAAATCTGAGCTGTTTCCAGTGTTTGGCTATTATTAATACAGTTGCTATGAACATTTATGTACAAGTTTTTGTGTGAACACAAGTTTTTATATGTCTTGGATAAATGACCAAGAGTGCAATGTCTGGGTTGTGTGGTAATAGCATGTTTAGGTTTGTTTTAAATGAAGACTTTAGTTTTTATTTTTATTTTTAATTTTTTTTAGTTTTATTTATTTGACAGAGAGAGAGGGCACAAGCAGGGGGAGCAGCAGAGGGAGAGGGAGAAGCAGGCTCTGTGCTGAGCAGGGAGCCCGATGTGGGGCTTGGTCCCAGGACCCTGAGATCATGACCTGAGCTGAAGGCAGACGCTTAACCGACTGAGCCACCCAGGTGCCCCAAGACTTTAGTTTTTAGAGCAGTTTCAGATTCACAGCAAAACTGAGTAGGAACTACAGAGAGTTCCTATATACCTGCTTCCCCAACATTTGGACAGCCTTCCCCATCGTCAAAATCCTCCACAAGAGTGGTATAATTGTACAGAGTAGTTTGTTAAAATCTATGAATCTACGTTGACACATAATTATCACCTAAAGCCCATAGTTTACATTAGGATTTACTCCTGTTGTTGTACGTTCCATGGGTTTAGACAAATGTATGGCATGTTTCCACCATTATAGCATCGTGCAGAACGGTTTCACTGCTGTAAAAATCCTCTGTACTCTGCCTGTACGTCTCTTCCTACCCCCAACCTCTGGCACTGATCCTTTTTACCCTCTCCATAGTTTTGCCTGCTCTAGAATGTCACATACTTGGAATTATACACTAGGAAGCCTTTTCAGATTGGCTTCTGTCATTTAGTAACATTCTCTTAAGTTTCCCCCATGTCTTTTCAGGGCTTGACTGTTCATTTCCTTTTTGCACTGAATAATAGTCCACTGCCTGGATGTACCACAGTTTATCCCTTCACCTACTGAGGGACATCTTGGTTGCTTCCCGGTTTGGGCAATCATGAATAAGGCTGCTGAGTACATCTGTGCATAAAGTGTGTGTGTGAACCTAAGTTTTCAACTTATCTGAGTAAATGCCAAGGAGCACAATTGCTGAATCATGCAACTTAAGAGTATGTTTAGTTTACTAAGAAACTGTCTTCCAAAGGGGCTGTCCCATTTTGCATTCCCACTAGCAGTGAAACCAGAGTGCCTGCTGCCCCATGTTCACCAGCATTTGGTGCTTTCAATGTTTGAAATTTGGGCCATTCTAATAGGTGGGTAGTGGTATCTCGTTGTTTTAGTTAGCATTTCCCTAATGACAAATGACGCCGAGCATCTTTTCAAATGCTTACTTGCCGCCTGCATATCTTCTTTGGTCTTTTGACCATTTTTTAAATTAGGTTGTTTGTTTTCATATTGTTGCGTTTTAAGATTTTTTAAATATATTTTGGATAAGAGTCCTTTATCAGATGTATCTTTTGAAAATATTTCCTCCCAGCCTGAAGCTTGTCTTCTCATTTTCTTGACATTTGTCTTTCCCAGAGCAAAAGTTTTTAATTTTAATGAACCAGCTTATCAATTATTTCTTTTATATATTGTGTCTTTGGTGTTGTATCTACAAAGTCATCACTCAAGGTCATCTGGGTTTTCTCTATGTCGTCTTCTAGGAGTTTTATAGTTTTGTGTTTTATATCTATGTTTATGATCCATTTTGACTTAATTTTTGTAAAAGGTGTAAGGATTGTGTCTAAATTCTTTTTTTTTTTTTTTGCGTGTGGGTGTCCAGTTGTTACAGCACCATTTGTTGAAAATACTATCTTTGCTCTGTTGTATTGCCTTTGCTCCTTTGTCAAAGATTAGTTAATTCTATTTATGTGGTTTATTTCTGGTTGAATTTATTTATTTTTTTTACTGTTAAGTTTTGAGAGCTTTTCATATGTTCTAGATACTAGTCCTCTGAGCTATAGTTTTCAGTAGACCCTAAAATCTAGTATTGTTAGTCCTACAGCTTTATTATTCTCCAATATAATTTCTTATATAATTGAAAGTCCTTTGAATTTTCATGTGAGTTTTAGAATGAGAGTATCAAAACCTCTAGAGGGTTTTGATTGGGATTGGGATCTGTAGATCCACACAGGGAGAACTGACGTCTCTCAAATGGTGAGTCTTCCAATCCAAGAACACAGTATTTCTCCATTTGTTAGAGTCTTATTTAATTTTTGTTGCATGGTTTTGTCATTTTCAGTGTAGAAGACTTGCACATGTTTTATTAGAGTTATTCCTTTGTATTTGATGAGTTTTGGTTATTGTAACTGGCATTATTTTTATTTTTAATTATTTATTGCTCACATCTGAAAATATAATTAATTTTTGAATATTGACTGTATATAGAGACCTTGTTAAATTCACTTATTAACCCTAATAGTTTGTAGATTCTTTGGGATTTTTCACATGTACAATATGTCACCTGTGAATAGTGACATTTTTACTTTTTCTGTTCCAATTTTGCACATTTTCCCCCTGCCTTATTGCACTGGCTAGCCTGTAACATTGAATAAACAAAAGTAATAGTGGACAATTAATCTAAAGGAAAAAAGTATTCAAATTTTCACCAATAAGTATGATGTTAGCTGTAGGGTTTTCTAGATGCCCTTTGTAAGATTAATGAAGATGTCTTCTATTCCTAGTTTGCTGAGAGTTTTTATTATGAATGGATGTTGACTTTGAAATTCGTTTTCCACATCTTTTGAGATGATCATTTAAAAAAATCTGTTAAAGTGGTGAATTATATTGATAGATTTTTTGAATCAAACCAACTTTGTGTTCATGGAATAAATCATATTTGGTCACAATGTACTGTGTTTATTATATATCACTAGATAGTATATAGTATTAATATTACAGCATTTAGTATTACCATTGTAATATTTAACATTTTTACATTCATGGAGATATTGGCTTACACTTTTCCCTTCTTGTAATGTTCTCAGAATTTGCTAGTAAGTTTAGGCTGAAGTAATAAACCAAGTCAGAAAATATTCCCTCCTTTCCTATTCTCTAGAAGAATTTGTAGGATTGATGTTTTTTATTCTCTAAACATTTAAAAGGATTCACCAGTGAAATCATCAGTGCTTAGAATTTCCTTTATGGGAAGGTTTTTAATTACAGATTAAATTTCTTTAGTACATACAGGACTACTCAAAATGTTTATTTCTTCTTGTATCTGTTTTGTTAAGTAATGTTTTTCAGGGAATTTGTCCATTTCAATGAAATTATCCAATTTTTGACATTAAAGTTTTATATTCTCTTATTACCTTTTGAATGTCGGTAGCATCCGTACTGATGTCCTTTTTTCATTCCTGGTGTTGATAACTTGTGTTATCTAATTTGTGTTACCTTTCTATTTCTCTTCTTGATCTTTTTTCAAAGAACTGATTTTTGGCTTTGTTAATTTTGGGGTCCACTTTATTTTTTTAAAGATTTATTTATTTATTTTAGAGAGAGAACACATGAGTGGAGGGAGGGGCAGAGGGAAAGGGAGAGAGAGAATCCTAAGCAGGCCCCACTGAACACAGAGCCCGACGTGGGGCTTGATTTCAGGACCCTGAGATCATGACCTGAGCCAAAATCAAGAGTCAGATGGTTAACCTACTGAGCTACCCAGGCACCCCTGGGGTCCACTTTAAATTGAAATTCTCAACTTTAATTTTTTTTGATACCTCATCAATACTTACAATTCATGCGTAAAACCTATGTGAGGGCCAGTCAGTGTCCACACCTACTCAGAGGAGGTTTTTCTGTAATCCTATTGGACCCCAGACTAAAACAGACAATTTTCTTTGCTGCTTGCTTCTGTGAGGCAGGATTTTTTTTTTTAATCACCCTTTCTTCAGTGTTATAGGCCTTTCCAGGTCCATCATTTCTTCAGAATGATCCCTGACTCATTTGGCTCTCTGTCTTACATGTGTCATAGACTAACGTGTGCTGTAGGTGTCTGCATGGCACCCACAGCTACAGTGCAGGTTTATCTCCTTGGTGTCACATTCCTGCTTTGTTTCTGACCTGAAAGGATTTCTCTACTTTATGACTTGTCCATTTCCACTTATATTTTTTTAATCTAGTATTTTCAGATGTTTTGTAGGGGGAAAATCTTAGCATCTCTCATGGGCTGCTCCCTCCACTGGAATGCTTTCCCCCCCAGATATCTGCAAGGATGTCATGTCTCTTTCACTCTTTTGCTCACATGTTACCTTCTCAGTGATTGCTATCTGACTGCCCTATTTAAAATAAATAATCTGCACTAACTCTAGCACCCCCCTATTCTTTTTACCCAGAACTTTTTCCTTTTTTTCATAGAACTTAAAACCACCTAATAAATTGTATCATTTACTTTTTTATTGAATTTTTTGTTTATTGACCAGTTCCCTTTGCTGGATGAAAGCTCTAGGAGGGCTGGATCTTTATCTCTGTTGTTTACTAAAGTCTCCCAAATTCCTAGAACAGTGTCTGGCACATAGCAGTTTTTCAGTAAGTAGTTCTTAAATTAATAGTATGAATAAAGGAATGCTTCCAGACTTGGAACCCTTTTATTGGACAGAGGGAGAAACAAGGGTCTGGAGAGGGAAAGGAATTTGTCCAAGGCCACCTGGTGGAGGTGGTGGCAGAGCCAGGACCAGGACAATTACCCTTGGCCCATGTCCAGCACTCTGTAGCTTCGAAGTACACTCGTTGTCTCCTTGGAGCCTTGCCACAGGCCCCAGGTATGAGCAGCGCAGGAAAAACAGTCATGCCATAACAGCGTCGGCTACTTTCTCTTTCTGGAAGCACGGTCTTCCCCAGCTCTGTCGCCAGCACTCTCTCAGTTTTCCTTCTACTTCTCTGCTCACATCCTGTTAGACTTTCCTTCTCAACTCTTGAAGGTTGCTGCTTCTTGAGGTTCTGCTCAGGTGAGTGTCTTGTCTCCCGATGCCCTCTCCACGACTGACCTTGTCTACTCCATACCTTTAATCACTCTGTCTCCAGCTCCAGCCTCTCCCCTGGTTGCGCATTTTCCTGGACATCTTCTTAGAAGTCTCAGTGTGACTGGAAGGCTCCTTGAGTGCACAAGAAAAGCTTTGGTCATGAGGCAGGAAACCTAGCTCCATCACTCACTCAGTAAACCCTTGGATCAGTCATCATCAGTCACTGAGCCTTGAATTTTCTCTTTGAGAAAAATGGTGTTGACCTTACAGAGTTGTTGGAAGGTTCCAGGGAGTCCGTGGATTGACACCTCTGAAAACTGCAAAACATGGAGCCCATAGGAGGAGCAGCTCCATGTGCCCCATTGATATCTTACGTGACTCAAGTCCCCCGGGTGGGCCCTCCTTTCCTTTACCCTTTGCCCAGACCTCCCATCTCAAGGGCAGCCCTACCAGCCATCCACACCAGAAATCTGAACCTCATTTTTCCTCTTCCCCTTTTCTTACCCCCATCCGGATCCATCAGCGACTCTTGTTCCTGCCTCTTCAACTTCTCTCCCAGCTATCCCCTACTCTCCCTTTCCATAGCTCCAGCCTAGCTGGAGGGTCCATCATCTCTCCTCTGGACAGTGGCAGTGGCCTCATCCCATCCCACACACTCTTGAAAGCCATCTTCCACACTGGCCACCATTAAATAGTGTTGAATCATATCTTCCCTGTGTTCTAAACCCTGTGACAGCACCACTCTGAGCTGTTCAGCTGTCACTCAAGGTCTTTCCTGATCAAACCCCTGCTCCGACCTCTGCTCTGCTGCTCTCCCCATGCACCTGCACTCAGCTGTTTGCTTTTCTCTGAATCCCCTGTGCCTCCTTCATTTTGTTCATGCCAGTCCCTTCGTGTGGAATTCCCTCCCCTCTTTCGCTGTCTGTTGTGGGGTTGCCACAGTCCCTGAAGTAAGACCTGCACTGCAGAGTGGGAAAATGAGAGTCAGGGTGTAATCTATGCACATGTAGTACATAGGCATTTTGATATGATGGTGATCCCATACTTCTGCCAGAAATCTTTGGAAATAGCCTCTACTGTCCTAGGCTTAGCCATTAGATATGAAAGTTGCCTCTAAACCCAAGATTTGGACTAGTGTAGTCAGCCAGATGGGCTGCTTGGGGACTGCTAAACAGAGGACACAAGTGCTTAGGGTTGACCAGATGTCCACTGGGTGAGGCATGTCTGTGAGATGCTTTGAGAGAAATCCACTAGATATTAAGAGGTGGAATTTGTCTCTTTGCTTGGGCTAGTGGTGTCAGAAACCCTGGTAGTATCAGCCACAGAGCTGGCTCAAGAAGGCTGAAGCCAGAAAAGGGGCTGAGACCCATCTGTCTACATCCTTCTGTTTTCTCCCCTTCATTCAAGGGTTCTTGGGCTCCCAGCCATCACTCCCTCCCATATCCCACAGCAGTGCTCTGTGCAGGTCTCTGGGGGCAATTCCACAAGTTACCTTCTGTGTCTGGGACTTTATCCTGGTTCTACCACTCACTCCCTGTGTATCCTTGGATAGCTGAATTAACTTCTTTCGATTTCAGTTTTCTTCTCTGAAAAATGAGGCTCTTAAATCCTCCAAGCTGGGGTATTTGGAGGATCAACTGAAATGGCTTCTCTGAAGCCTTTGGCGTATGCAAAGGAAATAAATGAGCCAGTGGTCCTTCTGCCCCTCCCGCTCCCCCCACGCTCTATTTCAAGGGAAGAGACTTTGTCTTGTTCACATCTGAGACACTCTTCCGGCCCCATGCCTGGCCTGGGGCCTAACATACAACAGGTATCCATAAATGTTTTCTAAATTGATCAATAAGGGAGGACAACTTGCGGGGATGGGCAGTGCCCTGGACACTTGGACAGGGGGTAAGGGCGGTACCAAATGCTCCTCTCCGTCATGTCACACAGGCTTTAGCTTTTGAGCCCTACCGACCCAGGTTCAAATCCTGACTCAGCTCTTACTTGCTATGAGATCTAGGGCACATGATGTCACGTCTCCAAGCCTCAGTGGAATAGGGGCAGGCCTGACACACAGTAGGTACTCAGGAAATGGGACCCAACCTGTCCTCCACCCTTCCTCCCTCCCTCCGTTCCTTTCTTCCATGCGAGAGATGTCTCCAAGGAAACGGGAGGAATTATTTTAAGAAAAGAGCCGAGGGCTCGGGTGGGAGCAGATGGTGGCTCGGACATCTGGGAGGCAGAGGCAGGCAGCTCTGGCCCTTCAGGGAGACAATGGAACCCAAGCACCTCCCCATCCCAGAAAGCACTAGGGCAGGGCCTGGAGGCAAGTCCATATTGAAGGGCAGAGAAAAAGCATTTCTGGCATCACAGAGCAAGGACAGAGCACTGGACCTAACTGTGCTCTTAACTCACTTCATGACCCTAGAAAAGTTCCAGCCCTCCAGTCTGTTGGCATTTGGGCGAGTAGGAGGCCCTACCGCAAGGGGCAGAGCAGGAAAACAGTAGGATTAGGGCGAGGGGACTCAGTTCCAGGCTTAGGGTAGTGTGAGTGAAGGTACCAGGGTGCCTCTGATCCTGGCAGAAATTCATGTATTCATTCATTCACTCATTCATTCATTCCGTTCATATCCCGTGAGAATCTTCCACTGCCAGGCAATGAGCATACCTTGTTTCGAGTCCTCCTCAAAACATCCCTATTGTGATCTTTTTGCCCTCTTGTACAGCTGAGGGAATGGAAGCCCTGAGAGGCAAAATGAGTTGTCCTGGTTCACAAAGAAAAGTCAAAGATTCTTTCCTAGTCTTGTCTTCATTTTATAGAGCTCTCCCTCACCTTCAACTGAAAATCTTGACTCCTGAGAGGACTTCAAAGTCATGATGATCCAGCCCGTACTGGCCTTTCTGGCTTCACCTTTTAACTCTTGAGACTTCAGCACAGAGGGGCTTGTGTGGGCCTGGTCTGGCCTTCAGACCTTGGTGCCCCACCCCCTCACACTGGGATGTCCACCCTGCCCTCCCCTTGCTCATCAGGCTCAGGCATTACCTCTCCCCAGAAGACTTCCCATGTGTCCTCGACACTCAGTCAGGGCCCCTCTGGGCTTGGTAGGTCTTCTTGGATCTCCCCTGAAGAGAGCAAGCCTCCTGAGGCCAGAGATGTTCCTCCTGCAGCCCTGTATCCCCGGCGCCCAGCACGGGGCTTGGCCTAAGTGGGTGTCAGTGAACACTGCATGAATGAATAAGTAAATGAATGAGATAAGGAACACCCTGGGGTTTCCACTACCAGCTTCACTCATTTGATTCTCCAAACATTTCCCAGGCACCTCCTCCATGCCAGGCCTGATGCCAGCCGCAGGGATGACAATAACTCAGGCTCTCGACTCACTGTGTGGTTACGAAAAGCTTCCATCATAGAAGTCACAGCCACTTTGCAAAGTAGGTGTTCGTTCTTGTGTCCATTTTCCAGATGTGGAAACTGAGGCCCAGTGAGGTTGGGTGACTTGCCCAGTCACAGCCACTATATGACAGAGCCAAGATTTGAACCCAGGCCTGCTCACTCTGGAGCCCACACTCTTTCTACTCCATGCAAACAAAGCAAAACAAAGCAAAGGAATACACGAACACTCAAAAAATTTGGAAAACACAGGAAAGAAGGAAGAGGGAGAAGTCCTACATAGCTCCCCCCTCCCCCAGCCTTGGGATGTATCTCATTAACGGTCTGGGACTCTCCTACTCGTTTTGGCTGAGTTTGCGGGTACAAGGAAGTGAGTGATCTGGCCAAGGTCACACAGATGCAAGAAGCATAGCAGGATTTGAACCCAGACTGTTGCCTGCCAGAATTTGAGGTGAATTCAGTGTGGCCCCGGGCCTCAAGGAGCTATTACCGCTCTTATGGGAGAGATGGAAGCAAGCAGGTGTGGCTTACTTTGGCTTCCCCCCCGAAGCAGCCCCTGAGACAGTGACTTGAGCACAAGGAGCTTATTTGGGAGGGGATCCCAGTAAGCGGGAGGTAGAGCGTGTGGACAGTGAGAAGGGGCAGGAGAGAACGTCAATAAAATTAGCAGCTGCTGGAACGCCATCCTGTCGGGGGCTTTCTGAGAGACAGTGGAGAGGATGCCTCAGAACAGTCTCCCTGAAGGAGGCTGGGCATTTACCCCTTAGTTCCCAACCCCCATGCTTGAAGGTGGCTCCTGGGGGTATCAGCTCCCCTGCATTTCCATGTTGTCCTGTGCTTGGGCAGACCAAGCTCTTGTGACTTCAGAAAATGCTGTCAGGCAGAAAAGTGGAGAGACAGGTGTCTGGGAGCTGTCCGCTGGGGCTGCAGCCGGAGTCCCAGGAAGGCACCAACAGCAGCTGCTCTGAGGTGTTTGAGACATCCTGTGTCTTGGTCATCATAAAGCATTTGAGGCGTCTAGAGCTAACAATACTGTATTGTATACTTGCAGTTGGCGAAGAGGGTAAAATCTTAAGTGTTCTCACTACAAGGAAAAAAAGGTAACTATGTGGAGTGATGGATATGTTAACGAACTTGATTGTGGCGATCATTCCACGATGTATACACATATCAAAACATCAGGTTGTACACCTTAAATACATACAATTTTTATTTGCCGATTATACCTCAATAAAGTTGACGGAAAAAGAAATAAATGCTTGGTAATACTAAAAGGAAATAATTAAGTGTTTGGAGGTGACAAACTGGGAGTGGGGTGCAGAAGTCAGGGAGCGTTTCCCCAGAGTAAGTGGCATTGAGTTGAATTCGGAAAGGTGAGTGTGCAGTGGGGGAAGAGGCATTCCAGGTAGGAGGACCCGCACAGGAAGAGGCACGAAACAGCTTGTCCTCAGGGGAGACTGCGGGGCCTGCACCTGAGTCTTGGGATTTGACCACAGTGTCAAGGAATTTGACCATGTGTCCAGGAATTAGGAAAGAGTGCAAAGACCAAATGGTGAAGGGTTGTGAAGACCAGGCTAAAGGGTTCACACTTTCTCCCCAAGTGCTAGGGAGCCAGCGCAGGTTTCTGAGTAGAGGGGTGACACAGATCCTTGTTATAGAAAGATCTCTCTGTGGCTGGTATGGAGGGTGGTTTGGGAGGGGGTAGACTGAAGCAGGAACATGGGAGGTGGCTGGTCAAGTCAGGAGATACAGAGGCTGAGCTGGGCGGGACAGAGCAATGGGGAGGAGGCATCAGACCCAAAGTCTGTTTAGGAGAAATTTTGGGATGTAGGGTGGGGCGAGGAGGAGGCCAACCCTTGGCTGCAGGGGCTCTTGGAGGCTCGCCCCTCTCCCTTTCCCCAAGGGGCCTGCCCAGCCTGTCCAGAGCCTGACTGACCTGGAGAATGGAGCTGGGGCTCGGCATCCCCAGATCTGGTGGTGATGGATCTGGACATTATCTCCTTTGCTTGTAAGTCAAGTCTCATCATTAGCTAGATGTAGTCACTATCTCGATCTAGTCATTTCCAGAGCTGGTCCTTACCCTGAGCTGGAGCTTACCTGCTGCCAAATGGACTCTACTGGGTTTGAGTCATTCCATCCTCTTCCAGGGTCCTTCTTGAAGCCCTAGCTCTCTTCCTGAGGGCAATTATATTTTGAATTTTGAATTATATTTCCCTAGTTTGTTTTAGTTTTATCATATGTACAAATGCTTAAACGATGTACTTTTTACTTATTTATTAATTTATTTTAAAATAAAAATAGTACAGTCTTCTTTTTTTTAATAATTTTTATTTTGTTATATTAGTCACCATACAGTTAGTCTTCTTTTTTTTTTTTTTAACTAAATGCTATATTGATGAGGATTCACTTATGTTGTTGATTCATTCATTTTGAGGCCGTGTATGACTATACCACAATTCGTTTATTTATGTGTTCATTCTCTTGTCAACTGATGATTGGATTGTTGTCGGGATTTCTGCTATTACAACCAGTGCCGCTGTGGGTATTCTCGTGCATTTCTCCTAATGCTCTGCCGAATGTGGGCTGGGGATCAACAGCCTTGGCATCGCCTGGAAACATGTCAGAAATGCAGAATCTCAGGCTCTGTCCTGATTCACTGAATGAGAATCTGCCTTTGTACAAGATCCCTGGATGACTTCCATGCACATTAAAGTTCGAGAAGCCCTGGCTGAGCATGCACGTGCACGGGTGTCTCCGGGCGCGCGTGTCGGCAGTGGGTTTGCTGGGTCACGACGGTGTATCACAGGCACACCCTTCCTCCCCTCCGCCGATAGAAGAGCTACATTGATGTGCATCTTCCCTGACACTTAGTGTTGTCAGACTTTCTTGTTTTTGCCAGTTGAGTGGGTGTGCAGGAACATCTCATCACAGTCTTGATTCACATTTCCCTGGTGACTGATGAGGTCAGGCCCCTCCTCTTGTGTTTACCGGCCATATGTTCCCCTTCTGTAAGACACCCTGTTGGTGCCTTTCACTAGTTTTTCTTCTGGACTCACTCAGCTCAGCCCCTGCTTTTATACTTGCTGTTCTCTCAGCCTGAAATACCTTCTCCCTTCCCTTAAGCGCCCCTGACTGCTGCACGGGCTGGGAGCTTCTTCAGCCACAGGCAGGAAAACTTCTTGCCATGGTCCCTTCATTTTATCTCCTTGAGTCTCTTCTTCATTGAAGGGACTGCAGACCAGAATGGCTTGGCCCCTACAGAGTTAATTCTTTTTTCAATTTAGTTGCCATGATTTAAATTCAGGAGATTTTGCATTAAAAAAATATGAGCTGCTGATTTCTCTTGAAAAAGAGAGAAGATGTGGCCTTACTGGGCCTCCTTTCTTACATGGCAATAATCAGCTGGCACCGGGGCGGCCCCTACCTACCAGGCCCCATGACTTCATGCTCACACCCTGCTCAAATGACCTGTCCAGGCCTTGCGGACTTTTAGTTTTGTGACCTTGCCTAAGCACCCTAGTGTTTACTCCTCTAAATCTCTCCCATCCTTCCCCGCCTCCCCACATCTCTGTTCCTGTCCCCATTCAGGCCTTTACACCTTTCTCCTAGACTGTTACATATGCCTCCCCTGACCTTCCTTCTCTAGTCTTGTCACTTCTGGTCCACTCACCATGTCACAACCCCACTCAAGAACCAGCAATGGCTCCCAATCACTTTCCCAGGCACCACCTGACTTTCTTTACAAAAAAACCCCCCCCAAAACATATTAATACTTATGAATGTTTCACGTTCACAAAAAAGTCTAGAGAACAGTATAACAAACACCCAGGTACCCACCACCCAACTTAAGGAGTAAATCATTTCGGGGGTGCCTACATGCCACAGTCAGTTAAGCATCCGACTCTTGGTTTGGGCTCAGGTTGTGATCTCAGAGTTCTGAGATCAAGCCCTGCACAGGGCTCCACACTCGGCTTGGAGTCTGTTTAAGACTCTCTTCCTCTCCTTCTGCACCTCCCTGCTGCTCTCTCTCTCTCTCTCTCTCTCTCTCTCTCTCAAATAACTTTTTTTCCAAAGAAAGAAGCCATTTCAAGTGTATTTGAAGCCCCTGTTACAGTCCCTTCCCTCTCTCCCTCAGGGTCACTATCATTTTGAATTTGCTATTTGTCACTCCTGTATGTGTTTTTACACTTGTATCACATATGTCTGTGGCCCTAAACAATATACAGTGTTGTGTTACATGTTTTCAAATATTATGTATCTGACATCAAACTGTGTTTTCCATCTGCAACTTGCTTTTTTCATCCAACAATATATTTTTAATTTTTAATTTTTGTTATTTTTTTAAAGATTTTTTTTTTTGAGAGAGAGAGAGAGAGACAGCACACGCATGCACGAGCAGGGGAAGGGGTAGAGGGAAAGGGAGAGAGAGAATCCCAAGCAGACGCCACGGTGAGCGTGGAGCCTGAGGCAGGGCTTGATCTTACCACCCTGAGATCATGACCTGAGCCCAAAACAAGAGTCAGACGCTTAACCAACTGAGCCACCCAGGTGCCCCATATATTTTTTTATTTTTAAAAAATTGTATTGAAGTATGAAATTCATACAAAGAGTACCTAAATCATAAGTGTACAACTCTTATTTTTCACAAACTGAATCAACAGTGTGTCTTTGAGATTTGTCTTCATAGATGCGTGTGCCTCACATTCACCTGTTTTGAAGATCGTGGCATGGAGAATTTTCCACTGTCTGAATTCATCATGATCTATCCAGTCTCCTGATGATGGACAGTCAGGTAGTGTCCAGCTTTCCACTATTACAAATGATACTGCTTGAACATCCTTGTGCAAGTCTCCTGGGACCCCCGTGTGAGGTGTTGTTGAGGGCAAAGCCCACTCATCTTTGACCTGACCACATAGTGCCAGGTCACTGCCCAGCTCCTGGCTCTCACTGGCTCCCAGCTGAGACAATAAGGACCTCCCAACTGTTCCAGGCAGTTCTCCTCCCTACTGATACCCTGCCCAAACATACAGTCACCTCTTTGCTGGCCACATACTGTCTGTCTTTCCTCCCCCCAGAGCTCGAAACCCACTTCTCCTTCCAGGCCCTGCTGCAGCCACACCTCCTCCAGGGAGGCTCTCTTGGGCAGAATTAGTTCTCACAGTGTCATCTCTTCTGAGTGACCTCCTCTCACCACGATTGTCAAGACCCACAAAAACAGAGACAAGCCTATACCCGGCACTGGGAATGGTGAAGGGAGGCGTGGTTGGATGTGTATGTAGGGAGTGTGAGCTGCTCGGGCATACCTCTGATTGCTCTGGGCTTTGATGGAGGGATTTGTTGGGTGGGGATGGTGGGAAGGCATTGCCGGCACAGGGAAAGGCAGAGAAGCACTGGAACGGACAGTTCTGGGTTGGAGATGTGGGCAGGGTGGGCAGATGGTGGATGAGACTGGAAAAAGGGGCTATGCTCGGCTTTGAACACCACCCTTTAACACTCTTCTGACTCTATTGCATTCAACCAGCATTCTTGGGAGATGTGGGAACCAGGGAGGGTGACACCTTCATTTGACACCTACTGAATGTCAGGCACTGTCAAGAAGCTTACATCTATTATCTCTTCGGTTCCTCATCCCAAGTTGTGGATACTATACTAGGGTTGTCCCCATTGTACAGGTGCAGGAACTGGGGCTCAGAAGGGGCAGTCTCTTATCTATGATCACAGAGCCCCAGAAGTAGGAAGAGTACAGGTCCTTCGAGGGATTGTTTTAACCCCTGTGCTGCCATAGGTGAGAAGGCATCCGCAGGAAATGGGTCACCAGGACGGGGCACACGTTCCCAGGCGCAGGAGCCCCAAGTTCGAATCCCAGGAGCCTCCTGACTTCCACAGTGTGGACCTGGGCCAGTCTCGTCCAGTGTGGGCTTCAGTTTCCCTCTTCCATCCGGCCGGAGCTTGTCAACACAGGTTCCTGCTGCCTAGCTCCGTAGCCTGGAGTTCCAGGTTCCCGCGCTACCGCAACCCACGCTGTGTGACCTTGTGCCAGTAGACTGCTCTCTCTGGGCGGCCGGCCGCGGATCTCTAAGCGCCCTTCCGGCTCGCGACCCAGCGTCGCTGGCCGCGGAGACCCTCCCCCTCCCATCCGGGTTGCGGGGGCGTGGGTGGGGGTGGGCGCTGGCAACGGCGCGCCCCCCCACCCCACCCCCCAGCCCCGGGCCGGTGGCCGGATCCGCGCCTGGTTTTGGGCGCAGCCGCGCGGCCNAGGGCGCGGGGGTGGCGCGCGGTGGCCCGACCCTCTTTCCCGGGCCGGTGCGCCCCGTCCCTCGGCGAGACCCCCAAGCCGAGTCTCCTCCCGGACAGACCTCCCTAAACCAAGGGGCGGCGCTGGCGCAGAAAAGCCCCCTCCCCCTGCCAGTTCTGTCTTCTGAGCCCCCAATCCGAGGGGGAGGCTCTGCGGCTGGCAAGCCCCCTTCTCTGGGTGCGATCCCCCAGTCTAGGTCTTCCTGGACCCGTAAACCGGGGGAGGGCGGTATGCCTGGGGCCCAGAACCCCCTATCCAGGGCCGGACCCCCATTCCACCTCTTTTTCCCGCGGAGTCTCCCATGCCAAGCGGATGCCAAAGCTGGGGAGCCCCTCCTCGGGCCCGACCCTCAATCCGCAGGGCGACAAGGGGGTCAGGCAGACCCCTCCCCTGCCCACCAATCTTGGAGCTAAGGAGAGAGGGGGCTTTGCCAGCCGGTCAGGGCATTCCTCCCTTCAGCCCAGCTGCCTCCATCCCGCCTCAGTAGCCCCGGGAGCCTGCCCAGCAAGCTCCCCCCTTCCCGAGCTCTTTTCCCGGACCTGGCATCTGGGGAGGGGGCGGGGGAAACCTCACCCCCCAGCGCTGCATGGCGCCCCCTCCCTGTTTGCGTACCCGGGAGGGGCTGGCCTGACCCGGGTACCTGGGCTGGGGGGGCGCTCACATGGCCACAGGAGGCCCCCACGTGCGGCACCCCGCGGTGAAAGGGGTTCGCGTTCAGAGCCGGTGGCAGGTGGACCTGCTGGCCGGAGAGGCCAGCTGGGTCCAGATGTGCGGGGCCTGCTGGGAGGGGACATGTGCTACCTGGACATGTGATGATGGCCCCTGGCCTCTTTCGACCGAACCTACCGGCTCCGATCCCCTTCCATCCTCCCATTCCTCTATGCTTTGGTCCCTCTCCCTTCTCCCCTTCTTCCTCAGAGCTGCCTGTGTTGCAGAGGGGCGGGCAGCCAGAGACTGTTGATGTTGTGGGGGGGAAGATGAAATGGGGAAACGGGTTATGGGTTGGCAAAGGCCACTTATGGGGGTGGGGGTGAGGGGGTGGATGGGGTGCTCCGAGGATGGAAGCCTCAAGCTTGGAGGGCAATGCTGGCGAGGGGGGAGGGTTCCTGCACCCCCACCTGCCTGCAAGTGGAAATGACAGGGGGAGGGGGCTGTAGTCCCCGGCCCCAGGAGCCTGGAAGGGTCTGCCTCTACCCCCATTGCACCTCCACTCCCAGTCTAGCTCTCTGGGGTCCTGGCTGTCTCTGCTTCTGTGCCTTCACTTGTGGGAGGGGGCTGTGTTTTCTTCCAGGCTCAAGGTGGTGGAACCAGGTTGTACGGGATCATCTCAAAGAGTGGCTGTTGGAGGAGCCCAGTTTCTGTCCCACAGAAGGAACTGTGGGTTGTCTGGTCCCAGGGTGGCCTGAGGGGCCTGAGCCAGACTCCCGTGGGCAGCAGGGCTGGGTGGGGCCGCAGAGCTGGGTGACCGATTGGTGGCTGGAGCGTTGGGAGCCACCGCCAGGCCCCGGAGCCGAGTGGAGCCGAGCCGGCTGTCGGAGGCCAGTCAGCGGCAGATCCTGAGTGTGTTCCCAGCAGCTCCTGGAGACACTGGCTGTGCACGTGGGGGCAGGCTTGTGTGCGTGTGCCTATGCTGTGGGAGGGGTGCGCCAGGACTCCTGGGTCCTCCTGGAACCCAGAGACAGCGGCTCAACTTCTGTGCGTGTGCCTGTGTGAGATGTCCATGGCACCCTTCCTTCGTTCATCCATCAGAGCCTGGACTAGGCCTGTGCTGGGCGCTAGGGACACAGGATGATCTGGTGTGGTCCCCACCCTCGGGGAGCCCCTATTCTGTCTGGGGCCAGGGGGAGGCAGTCTGTCCCAGGTGCTGGGGGTGGAGTGCAAGGTCCCAACTGAAGAGAAAGTGTGGGGTAGAGCAGGCCTAATGGCTGAGTTTTGTGGGACCCAGGGCAGCATCCGGCTGGTCCCGGCCTTGAGATGGAGCCGCAGGTTTGAGGGCTGTGCCCTGGGCACAAGGCTGCCTGGCAGCTGAATTGGTGTTTTTGAAAGGAGGCTGAACAGCACTTGGGAACTAAGGATAGATTGTGTAGTTTGGAGCTTTTGTAAGACTCAGTGACGAAATGGACGTACCAGGGGCACCCACTGGCATCTTGTTAAGTTCTTGTGCAGTTTATGGGCCACTGGCTTCTTAAATGCCAGTGTTTCTATGGGGTGGGGAGCCTCTGAGGAATTGTACTGGGCACTCGGTGGGACAGGAGTAGTTGGTCTCTCTGCTCCCATAAACCTGTGATGAATTGATGGATTCACACATTCCAAACAGCATTAAAAAGTAGCATTATCTGACTCTATATAGTGCATTTAAACACTTCCACTTAAACATTCTGAAATGTGCATTAATAAAATCTTGAATGTGGATTTTTTTTTCAAAAAGCACACCGTGGGTACTCAGTAAATGCCCACGGCCCCCAGGATGAAGCCTAGCCTCCTCCCCACGCTAGCCCCTCCCCTCCCTCTTTGGCTCTGCTCCCCCTGGCCTGCTTTCAGTTCCTGGAACAGGCCACATTGCCTCCGGCCTCAGGGTTTTTGCACACGCTGGTTCCTCTGCCTGAACACCCGCCCCCCACATTTGCCTACTTAATTACTACTCATCATCCAGATCTCAGCTTAGGCACCCCTTCCAGAGAAAAGCCTTCCCTGACACCCAGGCCAGATTGTCTCCCTATCACCACCTTCCCAGCCCCCACACGCTTCTGCCTCCTCCACCCAGGTCACTGTGCCTTATCATTGGATGCCTCCCCTGTAGCTGGCGTGGAGAGGAGCAGGGTTGCGCCTGCCTCTTCGTGCTGCCCCACTGGTGCTGAGGACAGGTCTTGGCTCATCCCGGGTCCTCAGTCCATTTCTTCGGCTGAACGAATGGATGGACGAGCACCGTTTGGGCCATCCTAAGTCGAGAGCTGGGCAGTAGGACGTGGTGAGAGGCTTGGCCAGGTCCAGTCGTCAACGCGACTGTCCGTACGGGCTCTTGGCCTCCAGCTGGCCCTGCAGACTCAACAGCGTTTGGCCAGGCTCTGTGGGGTTACAGGCCCATGGCCTCTAAAACCCCAGTGTGTCTGTGGGACCCCAGAGGCTCTACAAGAGAGTGGGGAGCCATGCTTGGGCAGGAGCCTGTGTCTTTGGGGGTGTCTGGGCTGGCATTTATTTCTGCCAGCTCATTACCCACATCATCACCTGCTTACGCTCCCTTCAGTAGGTCACCAGCTTGTCCACTAGCTTGTCCGCCACTTCCTAATGCTCCATTCTGTCTTCAGGCCCCCAGGGGTTCCCGAGACCTGCTCAGCGCCCCCCAGGCATGGAGACAGAGTCAAACCTACAGTGTCCTCTGCTCTCTGGTCTGTAGTCATCCCTCCAGGCCCCTCCAGTGGTGGAGGCTGGTGCTGGCAAGGGGCGTGAGTTTGGGCCCGAGGGAAGTGCTTCCTGGAGGACATGCACTAGATCTGGAGTGGGTTCTGGAGGATTCGAAGGATTTGGGTAGATGGAGAATGGCAGGAAGGACCACATTGATGAGGCTGGGAGGCAGCCATGTGCTGGGCCGGCCTGGGGATGGGGCGGTCACCGGAGGCTGGTCATGGAGATGGGCAGTGTGCCGGCACAGTGAGTGTCCTGTTTTTGCCTCACTGTGTGCTCTTGGATGAGACATGTCCCCTCTCTGGGCTCCCTTGATAGGGTGCAAGCTTGGACCTTGTGGCCTCAGAGAACTTCCCCCTCCCAATGTGGAGTCTGTGATCCTGACAGCCCAGGAAGGGGTTCTCAGGGCCCCTACCTCTTCTTTGGGTGTGTGGAGAGCCGGGATGGGGCTTGCTTTGCTCTAGTGCCTTTGGAGGGCAGTGTGTGTTAGCACCAGGAGCCGGGGCCAAAGGGGGCTGACGAGGCTCAGCAGTTCTTGCAACAGTCGGCCCTGTCCGTTAAGGGAGCGCAGGGGCTGGCTCTGTTGGGAGGGTACCCCGTCATACAAACCCTCACTGCACCCTTTTTGGAAAAGGCTGTCCCTGATGAGAGGCTTCCTGTGTGTTGGACCAGAGACAAGCCCACCTTTGACTTCTTCAGACTCTTGCGGGGGGACCCTTTAAGACTCATGTGACCTGACTTTCTTTTGTTGTAGCCCATGGTGGGGGGAGGTGTGTCTTCTCTCCCGACACCCCGACACCCCATCCACAGAGTCTGCTGGTGGCTGCCCTCGGCCAGGTCGGAGGCCTTCAGGGCACGTACAGCACTCAGTTTGCAGAAGACATCGAATCTCCGCATCTTCCCACCACCCCCAGGGGGAGGAATGAAAAGGGATATTGTCTCCATTTGACAGATGAGGAAACTGAGGCTTAGGGAGGTTGGGTGGCTTCCCAAGGTCACTCAGAGGGTGGCAGGAGGCGAGCCCACAGCCCAGGAGCCCTGGGGGTGCCAGCACACCGGAGCCTGTTGCTAACTGATGGCACATCATTTCCGGAGCCGAGGAGTGGGGCTCTGGATCCCTGTGTGCTGGGTTTCGCAACGCCGCCTCCTCCCCGCCAAGCTGTCTGACGTGGCCTTTTCAAAAACCCAAAATGAATGGAAGCAAATTTTGTTTGGAGAATTTTGCTACACCCTTCACCAGGGCTGGTTGCAAAACCAGGCTTGGGGATCCCTGCTGCTGTTGGTGATGATCCCGATAATGGCAATGGTGTCGGTGACTGACACCCACTCGCTGAGCAAAGCACTGGTGACCAACTCCCACGAGCCACGCGTGGCGCCGGGCCCTCTGTTTAGTGAGGACCAGCTCTAGGCACCTTAAATTCGGCCTCTCCTTTCATCCCATGACACCCATTTTACAGATGAGAAGACAAGCACGGAGGGCTGGAGTCGCCCCAGGCCTCAGAGCTGGCCAAGCGTCAGTGCCAGGATTTGAATCCAAGCCGGTTAGAGTATAGAGTCTGGTCTCCGTGCACATTCTGGAGATGTGTTCACCAGCCGTGATTGGGAGGGAGTATGTAGGTGGGCATTGGGCCACGGGAATTGAATGTAACGGACCTGGACCCTGGCGTGTGGAAACCTGGCCACTCGTTGGAGGCAGAGCGTGGCTGGAGCTGAGAGCAGGCTCAGATGTGACCGTGGATGTCAGCGGTCACTCCCGGGCCCCACGAGGGGCCTGCTGGGTCTCCTGGCTGGTAACAAGAGGAGCTCCATGGCCCTTCCCTGTGAATTTGCGCTTCACTGACTCACAGTTCTGGGAGGTGGCCCATCTGTCAGGCTCCAGGGGCGATGGGAGATGGCAGGGGTGCTGAGGGGGGATGTAGCACGACAGAGGGAGAACAGGATGCTGGTGTCCCGGGACCCCTCGATGAAGGGGCAGGCCCCACACGTACAGCAGCCCCCTGTACAGCCTGGCGCAGGGATGCAGACCCTTCGGAGAAGGCAGCAAAGCCAACACGCGTTTGCATCTGTCCCTCAGCATGCGAAGGCCTGAGCAGGTGATCCATCTCCTGGAGTTTGCTTCAAAAATGGCTAAAGCCACATTTGGTACATGAGGGGGTCATCTTTAGAAAGCACACGATGTGGGCAGGTTCTGTCTTTGATAATGCAGAAATGGGGCAGGCATCCTGGCATATAAATGGAGAATAAGACCACTTATTGAGCACCTGCTGTGTACCTTCACACTGTGCTGGGCCCCACCACCGGGGCTCAGAACCACACCCCGATGAAGTGTTTGTGATGGCACAGGAGGGAGTCTCTGTGCCCCCAGATGCGGGGCTGGGGAGTGAAAAGTAGGCCTCTGGGTTCGCATATTTTTCTTTCTGCAGTGACAGATGAGCCTGCCGTGACAAGGGTGGGACCAGGAGGCTTTTGCTTTGCAGCTACCAGGAGATGGGGGTTTGGAATGACTGGTGAGCTGGTTTGCTGCTGTGTGTCCCCTATGGAGTCCCAGCACCTCTCTGGGCCTCGTGGTCTCCATCTATTTGTTGGAGGGCTGGGGGTTAGGTCTCCACGGCTCTCCTAGCTCAGTTCTGTGAGGCTCCAGGAGTGAACCGAGCTGAGATTCCCTCTGGAAGGTGTCAGGGAGCCCCCACTGTTCTCACCCCTGACCCTCTCTCTGCCTGGCTTCCCAGGCCCAAGCCGGAGGGAGGTAGCCTCTCCTTCCGCCCACTGCAGGCTGACTGCGCGCAGTGACGCAGCAACCAAGGGCTCTGGAGCGCAGCTTGGAAACGGGGATCCGGGTTTGCTAAAGACGGGGGGAAAAAAGGCTCTTCCCACCACCCCCAGCTGCCTGCCTGCCTCCCTCCCTCCCCCGGCTGCCGCCAAGCCCTGGCACCTCCTCGGCGCTGCCAGATCCACTAGCAGGGTGGGAGGCTGAGCTGCAGAGGGCCCCAGTTCAAGTCCCAGCGTGCCGGGGCCTTGCTGTGTGGCCGTGGCATGCTTGCCTGCTTTTCTGGGCAGTGTGCATGGCGAGGGCTGGGCTTTGGGATCTGGAGGCTGTCTGGGCAGCTTGCAGTGATGGCTCTGAGGGGTCCCCTGTACCTCAGGAGAAGCTCTTGGGGGACGGGGCCCTCTGCCACCTGTGTTCCCCACGTGTGCCCTCCACCATGGAGGGGGCAGGGTGCTGTGATCTTCTCCATCTTCCATCCAAGGAAACAGGCCCCACGGCAGGTGGATGGTGGAGCCAGGATCGCCACCAGGCTGGGTGACTCAGGCATCCAGGCGAGAAGGCAGACCCCAGGCAGGAGGCCAGCTGGGTCACTGTGAACCTCCTGTTGCCTTCTCTGAGTCTCTATTTCTGCACCTGTGCGGTAGGAGTGGGGTGGGGTGGGGGCTTGGGGCTGCCCCAGCCCATCTCTGGGCCCCCACCTGGCACTGCTGGGAACCCTCTGAGCTTCCTCACCGACCTCCAGCTCCCATCCTGGAAGCCAAGGTGTGATGACAGGCAAGGAAGTGTCAGCATCTCGCACCTCTCCTCCGGGGAACCTGCCACCTTTGGGGTGTGAGAGATTCCTGGAGGACTAGGCATATGCGAGGCTTTCCAGGGACAGCCTGGGTGGGGACAGAGGCAGGCTGGCTCTGGGCAGTCTGGGGGGCTTGGCTACCCGCTGGGCCACCTCTGCCTGTCTGTGGTTCTAACCCTCGTGCGTCGGGACTCTGGGCTAGTGTGGGCATGGACAGGGAGGTGGGGCCGCCCTCGGGCCCCTTTACTCCGCCGCGTGCATGTGTGTGTGGGGTGTGGTTGCGGGGTGTGGGGTGTGTATGGGGAGTGTGTGAGAGACGTGCATGGGAGTGAGGTTGCCTCCACTCGAGCCAGGCCCTCTGTGTATTGTCAGGTCCTCTTGACACTAGGAGGCAGATATTACCATCCCTCTAGCCAGCCTTCCTTTCTTCCCCTTCTTGGCAGTGTTCATGCAGCGGATACATGTGAAATGCCTGCTCTGTGCCCGAGAGCAGGTGTTGGGCCTGTGTCAGTGAGCGGAGCTCTGGGTTCCTGCCCTGCGGCGCCCACGATCCTCTCGGGAGGCCAACAGTCACGACATAACCTCCCAGATGAATGTAAACTCACTGCAGTGACAGGCATTGCTATCACAGAGACAAGTACAAGGAGACCTAGTCCTCAGGGCAGGGAGGGGCGCCCTAAGGAGGTGACACTTGACCTGCCACCTGAGCGAACTGGGACGAAAAGGCCCCGTGCTGGGCGGCAGGGGCCGTGTGAGGCTCGAGAGCCTGGAGAGCAAGGGGCTCCGTGGGAGGTGGAATCAGGGCCTGGGGGAGACAGGTGGGCTGTTGGCACAGGAGGAAGCCGAGGCTCAGACAGGTGAGGCAGCCTGCCCGGGTGGGGCTGGGAACTTGGCCAGAGGGTCTGTCCTGGCTTTAGTTAGCAGAACCCTTGACTCTCACTGAGTCCGTCTCGGGACTTTGTGAACAACCTGCCTGAGGTCCCACTGCAAGTTCGCACGGAGCGAAGCCGCCTCCCCGTGGCGCCACCCCCCTGTGTGGATGCTTCCCTCTGAAAGAAACTGAGGAGCCACAGAAGTTTCCGGAGCAGGGCAGACCCACAGTGCTCTCTGGGCCAGCCACACCCCAGGCCTTCCCAGCACTGGCACGGAGTGTTGGCCATCTGCCTGCCTGCTGAGGCTGAGGCCAGAGACAGCTGACCTCTGCCAGCCCAGTGTGTCACCACCCTCTGATGACGCTGGACGGGGCAGGGGCACAGGCAGTGGGCAGTGGTGGGCAGGGGACCCCATAGCCAGCAGCCCTGAGGCTTCCAGGAACCCTTTGCCAGGCTGGGTTTGATCAGTGACAAGGCCATTTCTGGAGGCTTGCGGGAAGGCAGCCTTGCACCTGGAGCCCTGGGGGTGGGTCTAGGGGCTCAGCTATAGAGCAGAGGTTGGGCTCCTTCCCGGCCTCATGTCCCGTTTTCAAGCATCTTTTGGCTCTAGCCTTCACAGCCTCTGGTCAAGATGACTGTCCCAGCCCCCTTCCCCGTCTCCTGCCTGTATACCGTCTACACGCAGGCCAAGCGATTGATCCCAACACCACACCCAGCCCCTTACATCTCATCATGAGCCCTGAGCAGTCAGTGCCTCTGTCACCTGCCTCTGTGCCCCTCCAGCCCCCTCCAGCCCCCAGAGTGCTCTCACTTAGAGCTCAGCTGAATGAATTGGGATTCACAGAACACACAGTGTCTTCTGGCCTCCAGACTTCGCATTCATTGTTCTCGCTGCCCAGAATACCCTTCCCCAAAGTCCTTGCTCAGTAACTTTTATTTGTTATTGACCACTCAGCTTAGGCCTTGCCCTTCCAGGAGACTTTCTCATTCACATGAGTCACTCCTGCCTTGCATTCCAGAGGGCCTGTACCCTGTGAGGTCCACTTATGTGTCTGCCTCCCCTACCCCTCCAGGCAGGGGCCAGGCTGGTGCCTCTTGGCTCCCCGTGCCCCCTGCAGTGCCTAGCCTGTGTCAGCTGAGCACTGTTGTGCCCAGTGGCCAGAGTACAGCCCGGGCCCCCTCAGGCTCCTCCCCCTACAGGGGCCAGGTCGCCTGGCAGGTACCTCAGACAAGAGCTCAGCCCACATGTCCCATTGGGACCCCTCTGCTCCTCTCCTTGAGGACTGGGAGTAGGAGCAATGGCTGCATGAGCCCATCTGGGGCGATGTGGGGGTGCCTGGGGGCTGGGCAAGCAGGAAGTTGGCTGGTCGGTTGCCTCATTTTCGCTTACGGACCCACCCCAGGGCTGCTTTTGCCAACCTGGAGAGAAGCCCAACTGAAAGGAATACATTTCTTGTTCTTTAAGCCGCCGAAATTTGGGGGTCTATTGTCAATGCAGTCTTGTCCACACTAACTGTTATAAAGATCTACTATGTGCCAGACATGATTCTAGGCAATGGGGATAATAATATTCCGCTGCAGAGGCTGTTGTGGGGATTCAGTGAAAACCGATGTGCAAGCCTTCACTCTGTGCTGGCACGTAGTAGGCTCCGTGGGTTAGCCGAGCCCTCGGATCTCTTCTCCTGTCTGTAAACAGTCGTAAGGAGCATCTGCAGGGGGAAGGCTGAGGTTGGGAGGGAGGCATCTCTGGACAGACCGGGAGCCACTGGAGGGGAGCCCCCACATGCCTAGCCTGGGAGCCGGGGAAACCGCACGGCTGCAAGCAGCTTCTGGCTGCCCTTATCTCTTCCTCCCCATCTCAGGGACCACCATCTGCGGTGGTTATCACTGCCTAACACATGACCCCAAAAGTTAGTGGCTTGAAGCAATCGTAAACATTTATTACCCTCTCTCTTTCACACATACACACATGCAGGAGCCACTCTCAGGGAATCGGGTGTAGACACATCATCCACATGTTAGGAGGGATGCCGACTGTTTCCAGTAGGGTCTGGGCCAGATCTTGAGTTGTTTGTCTCTCTAATACCCCCAGGCACTCTGGGCATGAGGAATCACTGTCCGCTACGTGTGGGGAAGTCAGTCACAGAGAGGGAGAGCAACACCCCTAAGGTCCAGCAGGCAGCTGGTAGAGCTGGGATTTGAACCCAGATCGGCTATCCTCATGGCCTAGACTCTTAACCACTATGTCATCCTGGCCAGGGTGAGCGTGAGGGGGGTGGGGGGAGACTCTGGGCGAGCCTTAGCGACCATTTAAAAATAAGGTGTTAATAGCAGCAAGTAGTTATGTCCAGCTGTTTTAATGAGCAGGTTTTTTTTTTTTTCCTGGTTTTGTTTTTAATTGAAAGAACAAAATTGAGTGGAAAGGTGGCAACAGCCTCAGCCCTGAGGATTCTGGGAAGGCTTTTCGGAGCCACAGGGAGCAGACTCTGAGCACTTGGCCTGAGCTGGGTCCTGGCTCTGCTCACCAGCTATGTGACCTTCAGCAAGTCACAGAAATCTCTTTGAGCCTCAGTTTCTCCATCTGTTCCCCATGAGGTAATGGTGTCACTGCCCGCCTGGAGGCTTGGTGTCAGAGTTAAGTGAGTTCTGTGTGATAAAGTCCCGAGGAGAGGGCCCAGCATATAGTGGGTGCTCGAGAAAAAGCAGCTGGTGGCGTTGGGTTCTCTTATGACCTCCCCTGACCATATGCGCACACACACTGTGCCCTCTGGCATTCCTTCCCCACACTCCAGTCCAGATCGGCTCATAGGTCAGCCTGGGCCTCCCGGTGAGACCAGCACACAGAGGGAGGGGAAAGCTGAGGCCCAGAGATGACTTGCCTGAGGGCCTCAGTGGTAGAGATGGGACTGAACCAGAGGCCTGGCCTCGGAGTCTCACGCTCGTTCTGCCATCCCACTCTAAAGGGTCCTCAGGAGAACCTCAGGATGCTGAAGAGAATTCCAGCAACTCTCAGGGTGCCTGGGAGCCAGGACCTTTGGGTCTTCCTCCCCTCACTGCCCCCAGACCCCTGGTGACCCTTTTGAATTGCCTCCCTCTCTCTGCCTTTGTTGCAACAAGGTGGTGGGGAGAGTCTGGACCCTGGACTGCCAGGGACCAAGGCCCCCTCTCCCAGACCCACCTCTGGGTCTCCCTACCCCAGGTTCACTTCTGTGTTCTCCTCCCAGGCCCACCTTTGGGTGCCCCTCCTCCAGGCTCACCTC
Source organism: Ailuropoda melanoleuca (assembly GCF_002007445.2). NCBI lineage: Eukaryota > Metazoa > Chordata > Mammalia > Carnivora > Ursidae > Ailuropoda > Ailuropoda melanoleuca. Next base: position 67,622,445 of record NC_048230.1, on the reverse strand, counting down.
TCTGTCCCCCTCCCCCAGGCCCCACCTCTGTGTCACCTCCTCCAGGCCCCACTTCGTTGTCCCCTCCCTCCTCTGCTGTCCTGATTTGTGCTTGGCCCATATTTAAAGCGGCAGCTTTTAGGTGGGAGGTCATAATGGGAATTCCTCCTTGGAGAGGCCCACCCAGGCCCTCATCTTACCCTGGGGCCCAGAGCGGACTCTCTGCCAGGGCCGGTGGCTGTGGGCCTGTGGGCAAGGGTTCCTGTGAAGATTCTTTCAGCGCTGCAGGCCCACCAGGCCCACCACGCCCCCCACTCCCTCCCTGTGTGTCCTTCATTGGGGAGCAGATATATTTAGAGAAAATGCTCTATTCTGTGCAGATTCTATATACACCGCGCCTGTCGGGGCTGGGGAGGCAGGGCCTCTGAGCAGCCACACCTGGTACCTGGCATCTGGGCTGCTCAGAGCTCTGGGGCCGGGGTGGCTGGACCAGGACTCTCCCCTGCTGATTGTGAATGGGTCTTCCTCTCCACCTCCCTGTCCCCTAGAGCCACATCACTCTGACCCTTGGTCTCCAAGGCCCAGCCAGACTCAGTCATTTGCTCCCCTCCTGCTCCCCTGTGCCCCACTTTCTGAGCCTCTCTGTCCTCCTGGGCCCTCTCAGCAAGCAAAGCACCTTCTGCCTTGTGTGGTTGGTCTGGCAACGTATATTTGTGTCTGCTGCAGGGCTGGCCCTTGCTGGATGCCGGGGATGTGGAGGTGACTAACGAGGCCCTCATGGTGGCCACATCCCAGTCTGGGTGGCAGATCACAGGCCACTAAGACAACCTCAAGATATCTGTTGCCATAGCAGGAAGCCCTAGGACAAGGGACACTAGAGCTGCGGCAATGATCAGGGAGGGTCCCCTGGAGGACCGGTGGTCCCAGCTGAGGCCTCTAGGTTCAGAGGGAGCGAGCCAACAACTGGAGACAGGGCAGGTGTTCCTGGCAGAGGGAATAGCATGTGCAAAGGCCAGGAGATGAGCGAGAACCTGGCTGCGCTAGGGAGAGTGGAGAGCAGAAAGGCAGGTCGGAGCTCGGTCTTGCTGAGCCTCGACTGCCAGTCTGAGGGTCTTGCCCCCTGTCCTCCTGCCCCAAGCACTGGAAAGCTGGGGACCGTTTTCAGCAGGCCAGTGGCGGGTCTGGCGTGAGCATGTCAGGGTGGCTGGTCAGTGGTTCCCCCTGCTGCCTACCAGGCTGGCTCTGGCTCTCACGGCAGATGTGCCATGCCCGGCCGGGTGGGAATCAGAAATAGCTCACACGTGCTCAGCACTTGGTGAGCAGCTCCCCCCGTCTCGGCGCATTTCAGCTGCACCCAAGTCAAGGACAGCTCAGTGCTTGCAAGCTGGGTGACCTTCTCCCTTCATTTATTAATACACCGCCCACTTGGGGCTGCAGGCAGAGCTGGGAGAGTGTGTGCAGGGACGGGGGTGGGTGGGTAGGGTGGCAGCAGGGGTGTCCTAGACAGGAGAAATGCCTAAGGGCTGGAAAATGATACCTACCCACCAGAACACTGTCCAGCCAGATAAACCGCAAAGTACAAAAATGAGTATAAAATTCCCTGGAATCCACCTCCCTGTGGTGACCATTGTTAATATTTTGATATCAGCCTTCCAGATATCTCTCCAAGTTGATCTTCCCTGGCAGATGCATTCATTCATTCATTCATTCATTCATTCATTCATTCATTCACTCATTCATTTGTCAGTTATTTGTTAAGTGCTTACTCCATGCCAGGCCCTGTGGTGATCAGAGGGGACATGGCTCTGAGTGAAAGGGACACTTCCCCATCTTAGTGAACTCCAAAACGCAAGCAAAACAGGGATGAGGTCCACAGAGAAGGGGCATTGGCACTATGAGGTCTCAGCCCAGGCTGGGTTCTGGGGAGGGCTTCCTGGAGGAGGTGACACTTGGGCTGAGGCCTAAGAGGTGAGGAGAAGTCCCCCCAGCAAAGAGATGCTGAGGAAAATCATTCCCACGAGAGAGAACAGCAGATGTGCAGACACTGTGGTGTGAGGGCAATGGTGTTTTCAGTGAAGAGAAAGGAAGATGGGGAGGCTGAGTGCTGGGGTGAGAGAGGACAAGGTGAAGCAAGAGGGGGTGGCAGGGACCAGACCATGTGGGGTCTCATGGGCCGTGGGCAGGGCTTGGGGATTTCCATACGAGTGTGGGCTCTGGTGCCATGAGACTCACGTTCAAATCCAACTCGACCACTTAGCTGGTTGGCTTCAAGCAAACTACCTAACACCCGTGCCTCAGTCTTCTTGACCGAAGGGTGGAGCCAGCAGTAAGCCAGCGATAGTCCTTACCTCAAAGACTGTTGTAAGGATGAAATGATGTAATGAAATTCTTAGCACAGCGCTTGGCATACAGAAATTGCTCATAAGTGGTAGCCATAGAATGTTGAAGTCATCTGTAGATGAGGTGCATGTGTGTAAATGATTTTGCATAAATAGGGTCATATTTCATATTAGTCCTGTTTGTCTATAGCTACTTTTTTTCCCTTGATGCTAACCACCTTTCTCAGTCAATGGCTACAGAGCTTTATTATATCTAAAATGTTTGCATTGAGGTGTAACATGCGTTGTAGAGTGCACTAATCTTGTATGTATAGCATAGCTTGACCCATGTGTACCTATGTATATATGTCATATATATCATATGGTACCTATATCATATATATGATATATGTCCATAACACCCGGTAACCACCACTCAGATCAAGATACAGGATATTTCCAGCTCCTCCAGAAGGCTGTCATGCTTTTTCCTGGTGAACTCCCCATCCGTCACCCCCAGTGGTTACCATTATTCCGACTTCCAGAACCGTAGCTTAGTTTTGACTATCCTAGACCTTCGTATAGATGGTGATCATGCAGGATGTCCCTTTTGTATCCGGCTTCTTTTGCTCGTCATTTTGTCTGGGAGATTCATCCATGTCATGTGGCTTGGTAGTTCATTCTTATATATCGCTGCCTAGTACTTCACTGAGGGAAGATTTCATACTTTATCCGTCCTATTGTTGATAGACATTTAGATTATTTCCAGTTTTTGACTCTGTGGAATGTGCTGCTCTGGACTTTTTTATACATTTTTTTCGGGGGAACTTACGAAGTTATTTCTGTTGGGTGGCTAGCTGGGAGTGGTTTCTGGGTCGTAGAAGATGCGAATGTTCAGCTTTAGTAGATGCTGCCAGTCTTCCAAAGTGGCCGAACCAGTTTGCATTCCCACACGCGGCATGCGAGAGTTCCAGTTGCTCCACATCCTCACCAACACGCTGACTAAACATAATTAGATAATTTCTAGAAGCTGCAGGAAACTCTGCTACAAAGTTGGACCACCTTGAACCAGCTCCCCCATGATGGATATTTAGGTTGTTGCCAACATTTACATGATTTTATTTAAATTAAAAAACAGGGGTGCCTGGGTGGCCCCGACAGTTGAGTGTCGGCCTTCCGCTCAGGTCATGATCCCAGAGTCCTGGGATCAAGCCCCACATCGGGCTTCCTGCTCAGCGGGGAGTCTGCTTCTCCCTCTCCCTGTGCTCCCCTAGCTCCTGCTCTCTTGCTCACTCTCTCTCCTTATCTCAAATAAATAAAATTTAAAAATAAATAAATTTAAAAACAAAGATAAATCAATAAAATAAATATTTAAAAACAAAGTAATGGAAGCAACCAAGATGTCCTCAATAAATGAATGTATAAATAAATTGTGGTACATCCATTTAATGGAATGTTATCCAGTGATAAAAAGAAATGAGCTACCAACCCACAAAGAAGACATGGAGGAGCTTTAAATGCAATTACTAAGCAAAAGAAGCCAGTCTGAAAAGATTACATATTGTCTGATTCTGACTATATGACATTCTGGAAAAGGTAAAACTGTAGATAGAGACAGTAAAAAGATCAGTGGTTGCCAGGGATTTGGGGGAAGGGAAGGAGGGATGAGTAGATGGAGCATAGAGGGTTTTAGGGCAGAGAAACTGTTCTGTATGATACTGAAATGGTGGATACATGACATTATGCATTTGTTTAACCCCATACATCTTTACAGTACAGAGTGAATCCTGATGTAAATTATGGACTTTAGCTAATAATAATGTATCAATATTGGTTCATCTGTTGTAACAAATGTGCCACACTAATGTGAGATGTCCATAGCAGGGGAGCAGGGGTTAAAGAGAGGGCTATATGGGAACGCTGTACTTTCTGCTCAATTTTTCTGTAAACCTAAAATTACTCTGAAAAATAAAGCCCATTAATTAAAAAATAATTAAAATGTAAAAATATTAAAAAGGAAAAAGACAAAACCAAAACTCACTAGAGGTGTCCACTGTAGTGTTAGAGATATGTCCCCTTGGTTGTTCTCTCTGAGGATGTTTTTCTTTTTCTTGGCGGGGATTATACTCCAGAATACTTTTGTGTTTCACTCCTGTTCCATCCCTCCCTGCTCATTCTCATGGTGGAAGCACATCCCCATATTACTTAAAACTCTTCCTAAATATCATGTTTAGTGGATCCCTAGAGCAGGAGGAGATTTACATTCTGATCATGGAATAGGAGCCATTCTTTGGAGAAGAAAAAAAAGAGATTGATGAAGTGATGGAATTGTGAGATCTAAGATTATGAGTGTTACATTTAGGAGAAATGATTTAGAATTATAGCATCTGACTTGGTACCAGTGCATCTTAGAGTCTCAGTACAGTTATCTCTAAGTGACAGAAGACGTGTGTTTACATTCTGGAAATGAATGATTATGGATCTTTGAACAGATGAAACTTAACATTTCAAAACTCAAAGAATTTTAGAACCTCTAAGTTGAAAAAAACCAAAGTATTCTAGTTTAATCTCTTCCCCCCCAGCGTAACTTTGATTTATTTTCCTTTTTAAAAAACAACTTTTATTGAAATATAATTGACATACAATAAATCACACATATCTAAAGTGTTGAAATTGGTAGGTTTTGACAAACGTATGCACTTGTGAAACTACCACCACAATCAAGATAATGAACATATCCATCACTCCCAAAAGTTTCCTCACGGCTCTTGGTAACCCTCTCTCTTGCTCTTCTTCTACCCTCCCCACCCTGCCTCTCCTACTCTCTACTCTTGCCTTTCCCCATCCCTAGGCAACACCCCATTCTTTTGTGTTTTCTAGAATTCTATATAAATGGAATCATATATACTCTTTCTGTTTGGCTTCTTTCACTCAACATAATGATTTGGAGATAGAACCACGTCGTAATATGTATTAGTACTTCATTCTTTTTTTCCCCCCGAGTAATATTCCATTGGGTGGATATGCCATAGTTTATTTATTCATTTACTTCTTGGTAGGCATTGGGTTTGTTTCCAGTTTGGGGCTATTACAAGTAAAGCTTGTATGTGTTTATAAGTCTATATGAACTTATGCTTTCATTTCTCTTGGGTAAATACCTAGAAGAGTTACGACTGGGCAATATGGTAAGTGTATGCTTAACTTTTTAAGAAACTGCTAGTGTTTTCCAAAGTGGTGCACCATTCTAAATTCCTACTAGCAATGTATGAAAGTTCCAGTTCCTCTACACCCTCACCAACACTTGGCATAGTCAATCTTACTAATTTCAAGCATGCTAATAGCTGTGATAGTTCCTTCTGGTGATAATTTGCAATTCCTTAATGACCAGTGGTGTTGAGCATCTTTTCATGTGCTTATTTGCCATCTGTATATCTTCTTTTGCTGAAGTGTCTCTTCAGATCTTTTCCCCACTTTTAAATTGGGTTGTTTGTTTTCTTATTATTGAGTTTTCAGGGTTCTTTTTGTATTCTGGATACAAGTCCTATAAAGGATATATGTTTTTGCGAAAATTTTCTCCCAGTCTGTGGTGTGTCTTTGCATTTCCTTAAGAGTGTCTTTCAAAGCACAGGCATTTTTGATGAAATACAAGTCTTTATGGATTGTGTTTGGTGTTGTCATAGCTAAGAAATCTTTACCTAGCCCAATATCATAAAGGTTGATTCTATGTTTTCTTCTTGAAAGAAAATTTTAGGTTTCATATTTTGAACTATAATCCATTTTGAGTTAGTTTTTATATAGTGTGAGGTATGGATTAAATTTCACTTCTTGCTTATAAATACCGTTCATTCCAGCACCATGTGCTGAAAAAACTCTCCTGGCTGTACTGCATTGTCTGTGCTCCTTCATCAAAAATCAGTTGTCCAGGGCTGCCTGGCTGGCTCAGTTGGTAGAGCATGCAACTTTTGACCTTGGGGTAATGAGTTTGAGCCCCATGTTGGGTGTAGAGATTACTAAAAAAATAAATAAATAATAAAAAACATCAGTTGTCCATGTATGTGTATGAGTCTATTTCTAGACTCCCTCTTCTCTTCCATTAAGTTATCTATCTTTATACTAGCATCGCACTGTTTTGAAATCAACCTTCCAAATTTGCTCTTCTTTTTCAAAGTTGTTTTGGTTATTGTAGGTCCTTTGTATTTCCATATGAATTTGAGAATTAGCTTATCAGTTTCTATAAAAATGCCCATTGAGGTTTTGATTGAGATTGATTTGAATATATAGGTCAATTTGGGGGAGAATAAACATCTTAATATTGAGTCTTCTAGCCCATGAGGAAGGTATCTTCATTTATTTAAGGTGTTTTTTTTAGCTTATTATCTCAGCAATGGTTTTCCATATCAAGGTCTTTCACATCTTTTGTTTTATTTATTACTAAGTATTTCATATTTTTGATGCTATTATAAAAGGTATTTTTAAATTTCAATTTCTGTTTGTAGCTAGTATATAGAAATTACAGTTTGTTTTTTGTATATTGATCTTATATCCTGTACCTTGGTAAGCCTGCTTATTAGTTATAATAGCTTTGTGTGTGTGTGGATTCTGTTGCATTTTCTGTATAGGTGAGCATGTCATCTGCATATATATTTTTATTTTTTTCTTTCTATCTGGATGCCTTTTGTTTCATTTTCTTGCCTAATGCCCTCGTGCCTTGCCTAATGCCCTTCCAATGGAATATTGAATAGAAGTGGTTCAAGTGGACATCCTTGTTCTGGATCTTAGAGGAGAAGCTTTCCATCTTTCACCATTGAGTGTGATGCTAGCTGTGAGAATTTTATAGATGCCCTTCTCAAGTTGAGGAAATTCCCTTCTATTCTGAGTTTGCACAGAATTTTTAAAATTGGGAATGGGATTTTGTCAAATGCTTTTTCTGTACCTTTTGAGATAATCGCGTGGTTTTTCTCTTTTAGTCTATTAATATAGTTAATTACATAGATTGATTTTCAAATGTAAACTGACCCTGCATTCCTAGGATGAGCCCCACTGGCCTTTTAATATGTTGTCAAATTAAATCTGCTAAAATTTTGTTTAGGATTTTGGCATCTGTATTCAGGAGGGATACTGGTTTTCATTTATTGTATTGAATTTATCTGGTTTTGGTATCAGGGCCCCATAAAGTGAGGTGGGAAGTTATTTCCTTCTCTTCAGTCTTTTACCAGAGTTTATATAGAATTAGTACTGTTTCTTCTAAATATTTGGTATAATCACCTGTGAACCCATCTGAACTGTGAATGTTCTTTGTGGGAAGACTCACACCTGCCAATCCAATTTCCTTAATAAATATAGGACTATTCAGGTTATCTCTATCTTCTTGCATGAGCTTTGACAATTTGTATCTTCAAGGAGTTTTATTCATTTCATCTAAGTTGTCAGATGTATTGATGTGAAGTTGTTCATAATATTTCTTTGTTATCCTTTTTAAAAAATGACAGCTTTATTGAGATATAACTTGCATGCTATACAATTCACCTATTTAAACTGTACAAATTGATGGCTTCTAATATCATTGTATACACAGTTTTACAACTATCAGCACATAAATTTTAGTATATTTTCATCACTCCCCCCCCAAAAAACTTCCATACTTGTTAACACCCACTCCCTTTTCCCCACTACCCACTCCCCTACCTTCAGCCCTAGGCAACCATTAATCTACATTCTATCCATATGGATTTGCTTGTTCTGGACATTTCATATAATTGGTGTCATACAATATGTGGTCTTTTGTGGCCAGCTTTTATCCCTTAGTACCATGTTTCCGAGGTTCATAGAAGCTGTAGCATATGTCAGCACTTCATCTTCTTTCCTTTTCATTGCTGAGTGGTATTCCATTGTACGTGTCCACATTTTATCTATCCACTCATCAATTTGTGGACATTCAGGTTGTATCATCTTTTTGACTGTTACAAATAAAACTGCTATGAACATAGTATATGAGTTTTTGAATGGATATGCTTTCATTTTTCTTGGGTATCTATCTACAAGTGGGATCACTGGTTCATGTAGCCTAGGTTTAACCTTTTAAAGAACTACCTGGCTGTTTTCCAAAGTGGCTGCACCATTCTGCATTTCCACAGCAGTGTAGGAGTGTTCGTTTTTCCAGCTACCAACATTTGTTATTGTCTTTTTTTACATTAAGTTTTAAATTTTAATTCCAGTATGGTGAACATACAGTATTATATTAGTTTCAAGTGTACAATGTAGTGATTCAACAATTCTATACATTACTCAGTGCTCATCATGGTAAGAGTACTCTCTAATTCCTATCGCCTATTTCACCCATACCCCCACCCACCTCTCCTCTGGTGACTATCAGTTGGTTCTCCATAGTTAACTGTCTGTTTTTTGGTTTATATCTCTCTTTTTCTCCCCTTTGCTTGTTTGTTTTGTTTCTTCAAATTCATCTATGAGTGAAATCATATGGTATCTCTCTGACTTATTTCACTTAACATTATACTCTGTAGCTTCATCCATGTTGTTGTAAATGGCAAGATTTCATTCTTTTTATGACTGAATAATATTCCTCTGTGTGTGTGTGTACATAACTACATCTTCTTTATCCATTCGTCTATCAACGGACACTTGGGCTGCTTCCATAATTTGGCTATTGTAAATAATGCTGCAATAAACATAGGGGTGCATGTGTTCTCTGAATTAGCGTTTTTGTATTTGGGAGGTAAATACCCAGTAGTGTGATTACTGGATCATAGGGTAGTTCTATTTTTAACTTTTTGAGGAACCACCATACTGTTTTCCACAGTGGCTGCACCAGTTTGCATTCCCACCGACAGAGCAAGAGGATTGCCCTTTCTCCACATCCTTGCCAACACCTGTTGTTTCTTGTGTTGGTGGTTTTAGCCATTCTGACAGGTGTGCGGTGATGTCTCATTGTGGTTTTGATTTGTATTTCCCTGATGATCAGTGATGTTGAGCATCTTTTCATGTGTCTGTTGGCCATCTGGATGTCGTCTTTGGAGAAATGTCTGTTGATGTCTTCTGCCCATTTTTTAATTGGATTATTTGTTTTTTGGGTGTCAAGTTTTATAAGTTCTTTGTATATTTTGGATACTAACCCTTTATTGGATGTGTCATTTGCAAATATCTTCTCCCATTCCATAGGTTGCCTTTAGTTTTGTGGATTTCTTTGCTGTGCAGAAGCTTTTTATTGTGATGCAGTCCCAATAGTTTATATTTCTTTTTTTCCTCTTGCCTCAGGAGTGTTATTGTCTGCCTTTTTAATTGTAGTCATCCTAGTGGATGTGAAGTAGTATCCCATTATGGCTTTGATTTGCATTTCCCTGATGGCTAATGATGTGGAGCATCTTTTCAGGTGTTTATTGACATTTGTATATCTCCTTTTGAGACATTCATTCACATCATTCAAATCCTTTGCCAGTTTTTAAATTGGGCTATGTCTTTTTATTGTTGAGTTGTAAGGGTTCTTTATATATTTTGGATACAATTCTATTATAAGATATATGATTGCAAATATCATCCCATTCAGTGAGTTATCTTTTCACATTCTTGAATTGTCCTTTATAGCACAAAAATAGTATCCTTTTATAGTCTTTTAATTCTGATGAAGCTCAGCTTCTCTATTTTTTCTTTTTTCTTTTTTTTTTTTAAAGATTTATTTATTTATTTGACAGAGATAGAGACAACCAGTGAGAGAGGGAACACAAGCAGGGAGAGTGGGAGAGGAAGAAGCAGGCTCATAGCGGAAGAGCCTGATGTGGGGCTCGATCCCATAACGCCGGGATCATGCCCTGAGCCGAAGGCAGACGCTTAACCGCTGGGCCACCCAGGCGCCCCTATTTTTTTCTTTTGATGCACATACTTTTTGCATCATATCTAAAAAGCCATTGCCCAATTTAAGTTAGTAAGACTTACACCTTTTAATCTAAAGGTTTATAGTTTTAGCTCTTACATTTAGGTCACTGACCCATTTTGCGTTCATTTTTTGCACATGGCTTGAAGTCATCCATCTTTACTCTTTTGCATGTGGATATTCAGTTGGACTATCACCATTTGCTGAAAAGGCAGTTCTTTCCTCATTTAATGGTCTTGGCACCCTTGTTGAAAATCAGCTGACCATAAATGTAAGGGTTATTTTTTCTGGACCCCCAATTCTGTTCTATTGATCTATCCTTAGGACAGTACCACACTGACTTGATTACTGTAGCTTTGCAGCAAACTTTATTATCCTTCTATTATCTGTATAACTGATGTCACCTCTTTTATTCCTGTTGTTGGTAATTTGTGTCTTCTCTCCCTTTATATTTTATCTGTAAAATTTCTTATAAAATCTCTTTTATATTTTATTTTTTTCATTCAGTATGGTTAGAGATTTATTAACTTTATTGATCTTCTCAAAGAAACAGTTTTTGGTGTCATTGATTTTTCTCTATTGCTTTTTTGTTTTCTCTTTTACTGATTTATGTTGTGATCTTTATTATTTCTTTTCCCCTACTTTGTTTGGTTTAATTTGTTCTTCAGTTTTTTTAAGGTGAAAGTGAGGTCATTGATTTGAAACCCGTCTTCTTCACTAATATAGGCCTTTGGTGCTATAAAGATTCCTCTAAATATTGCTTTAGCAACAAATTTTTTGTTGCCATGTTTTCATTTTTATTTGGTTGAAAATATTTTCTGATTTCCCTTCTGATTTTCTTTTGATCCATGGATTATTTAGAAGTATGCTATTTCATTTCCAAATATTTAGGGATTTTCCTCGGGTTTTTTAATTTCATTGTGATCATAGAACATATTTTTTTTATGACTTGACTCTTATAATGTGTGGAGACTTGTTTAATGGCCCCAGAATATGGTCTGTTTTGGTAAATATTCCATAAAAGAGTGTGCATTGTGTTAATATTGTGTAGAGTGTTCTGTAGATGTCAGTTAAGTCAAGTTGGTTGGTAGTGTTGTTCAAATCTTCTGTATCTATTTTCTGTTTACTTCTTCTATCAATTATTAAGGGAGGAGAATATAAATCTCTGACTGTAATTGGAGATTTGTCTATTTCTCCTTACATTTTTATCACTTTTTATTTCACATATTTTGAGGCTTTAATATTAATTGCATAAATATTTGGGATTCTTGTCCCTCATGATGGATTGACCTCTTTATCATTACGAAATGATTTTCTTTACTGCCCCAAATCTACTTTTTCTGATGTTATGATAGCCCTCCAATTTTCTTTTGATTAGTATCAAAATGGTCTATATATTTCTATTCTTTTAACCCGTTTGTGTTTTTATATTTGAAGTGCGTTTCTTATAGGCAACATGTAACTGGGTCTGTTTTTTAAACCAGTCTAAAAATCTGTCTTTTAGTTGAGATATTTAGACCATTTATATTTAACGTGATTGTTAATATCATTAGGTTTAAATCTTTCATCTTGCTATATGTTTTCTCTTTGTTCTGTCTGTCTTTTCCTCTTTTTCTGCCTCTTTTAAGATGTATGGGTTATAGTACACATCTTTAAGTCATAACAGTCTGTTTTTGAACAATATTACATCACTTCATGTTTAGCATAAGAACGTTACATTTTGTGCTATTATTATTGTGCGTTTTACTTTTACATATGTTATAAACTCAACATTAGATTGTTATTATTTTTGCCTAAACAGTTGTCTTTAAAGAGATTTAAATGGTGAGAAAAATAATCATATATATTCACCTATGTAGTTACTATTTCCAGTGGTCTTCATTCCATTTCGTAGATGTGTGTTTCTCTCTCTGGTGTCATTTTCCTTTAGCCTGAAGGACTTTAACATTTCTTGTAGTGTGGGTCTGCTGGTGGTGAGTTCTTTCAAGTTTTCTATGTTTGGAAAAGTCTTTATTTTAACCTTCATTTTTGAAAGTTATGTTTGCTGGACATAGAATTCTAAGTTGATGGATTTTTTTTTCAGTACTTCAAGGATGTTGTGTTCTTGCTTGCATTATTTTTGACAAGAAATCTGCTGTCATTCTTTTCTTTGCCTCTCAGTACCTAACTTTTTTTTTTAACTGACTGCTTTTAAGATTTTCTTTTTATCCCTGGTTTGAGCAACTTGGTTATGATTTACCTTGGTGTAGTTTTCTTTGTATTTCTTGTCCTTGGATTCATTGAGTTTCTTGAATCTGAAGGTTTTAATTTAAAATTTTTACACAACAGAGTGAAGACTCAGGGACGGAGGAACTCTCAGGGTCAAAAACTTGGTGAAGGCTACCCCTGACTCAGTTTTCCTATCTGTCAAGTAGGCTAAGGGATACCTGCGTTCCAGGACATTATATTTTCCAGGCAGGATTTGTTTCTAGCATAAAAATACTTAGTGACAGAGTAGCCAAGGTGTCAGCTGGCTGGGTATGACCCTTAACCTGATGGCTCAACTTCTCCGAGGCACCTCCTGTGCTGAGACATGAGGCAGCAGGCCCTGGTCAGCTGGGCCCCAGATACACACAGAGACTAAAACCATACAGTAGTAAAACTAAGGAAATAAAAAACATTGATGGTATATCTTGTTTGTATGTCAAACTGACAAATTTAGGGACGCCTGGGTGGCTCAGTCAGTTAAGTGCCTGCCTTCGGCTCAGGTCATGATCCCAGGGTCCTGGGATCAAGTCCCGCATCAGGCTCCTTGCTCAGCGGGGAGCCTGCCTCTCCCTCTGCCTGCCACTCCCCCTGCTTGTGATTGCTCTCTCTCTGAGACAGATAAATAAATAAAAATCTTAAAAAAAAAAGAATTATCAAGCTGGCAATTTTAAAAGCAAATAAAATTCACCGTGGACAAGAATATGGGGAAATAGATTTTTAGAATCTATTGGCAAGGGTGTAAATTGGCACTTCCCCTCCTTCTTAGGGCAGGTTGGTACAGAATTATCCCAAAGCTTAGAATTTTGCATATGCTTGATGAGGCAATTCCAGCTCTAAGAAGTTACCATAAGAAAACAGTTCAGATCATTGGAGCCAAAACATACGAGTTTGAACTTTGCTATACCAGTGACCAGCTCTGTGATCTCAGATAAGTGACTTTACCTCTCTGAACCTCTGTTTGCTTATCTGTAAATAGGAATGTATATATATATATATATATACACACACACACACACACACACAGTAGTGAGGGTGAAATGAGATAATTTCACAAGATAATTTCCTGAGATAATTTGTACAAGATTTTCTCAGCATAGGGCCAAGCACAGAGCAAATCTTGTGCTGCTGGGGGTGTCTTGATGGTGATTATATATAGAAAATAAAGGCTAGAGGACATGCACCAAAATATCAAAAGTCATCATCTCTGGGAGAGGAATAATTTTATTTTTCAAATGCCTTTCTATTTTCTTCCAGTTTCCTGCTATGAACATATACTGTTTTGTAATAAGGAACAAATGATAACAGTTAAAACACAATGTGTGTCATTCTTGCAAAGCATACTTTTGAAGGCATTGAGGAGCCTAATGGTCCAGGCCAGAGGTGGGGGCAGCAGTCAGGAGAAGGACCTGCCGACCAGTTCCACACCCCTGAGGCCAGAGCCTGTGTTGGTGTCCAAAGGGAGGCCATGAAGGGAGATAGTGGAGAATATAGGTTGGAAGGGCAGACCCACTTGCTCACCATGTGACCTCAGCCAAGCACCTTCACCTCTCTGTGCCTCAGTGTCCTCATCTGTATAATGGGCATGTAGTATGCTCTACCTCATAGGGCTGCTGAGGCTTTAGTGGCTTCTTTGTTCTTGGCACAGTGTCCAGCGGACAGTAAATGTTGTCTGTTGTCACTGTTATTATTGCCACTAGTATTATTATAGTTGTCCATCATTGCCTCCAGTGCAGGTGGTGAGGAGAGGGGACTGGCCAGTGTAAAGCGGGCTTCATCTCCCTTATAAGTTGGGACAGGTTGTGAGAGAGACATCTCAGCCCTGCTTGGTCTCTTGGGCAGGCCACCCCATCTCTCTGGGCCTCAGGCACCCCCTTTCACCAGTGGGGACAGTGATTTCTACCTCTTGAAGAATAAATGGGTCCCCATGTCCAGTGTCCACAACAACAAAGGCACCTAATATTTGTTCTCTTTGTGGATGACCCATGGCATCAGGGAGCAGGGAAGAGTGGGAGGGGCCACATGGCCAGGCGGGGTTGGGGTCAGGTGCCTCAGCGACCCAAAGGCATCCCCCGGGGAAGCTCCAGCTGCCCCTCCTCCAGCTCCCTGATGGCTGTGGAGGGAACAGGAATGACATGAGAGCATTAATCTGCCTCATTAATTTGCTTTGTTCCAGAGTTGTAGCAATTAGACCTGCAGTCTGGGCAGCATTTGGAGCTGGGCAGGGGTCATCCTGGCTGCTGGCCCCCTGCCTGCCTAACCACTGCCAGGCGCTCTGTCTCTGGGGAGAGGGGCCACAGAAGGGGGTTTCCCTGGCAGCAGGTTTCTGTGGCTTCTGTTCACTTATTCACTCACAGTCATTCAACAGGTGTTTACTGAGCACCTACTCTGTGCCAAGGAGACTGCCCACTGTGTTTAGGTGTGCCTGGAAGAGTGGGGGGCGGGTAGCAGGAGATGAGGGTATAAACATAAGAGGGGCATTCAGCTACAGGAAGGACTTGTCCTTGGAGAGTCATTGGAGAAATTGGAGCGAGGAGGTGATGTGATCATATTTGCATTTCATGAGACTTTCCATATGGAAAGGGGCGCCATGAGGAGGCTGTGCCTGTCATCCTCGGAGGCATTGAGGAATGTGGTTGGCTTGGGGATGAGGCATGAATCAGGGGTTGGACAAGGCAAAGGGTTCATACCCTTCTTCCCTCATCTGCTTCAATAAGAAGTGGGCTGATCTCCAAGGTCCCTCTCCTGACAGCCTGCAGGCTTTCGCCTGCCCTGACCATGTTTCTCCCTATCACTTCCTCTCCACTCAGCTGGACCTCTGCTACAGCGAGGGGCCCAAGCTGACATAATCATGGACCTCCAGAACTAACACGTACTTTGTGTATTAGTAGTGACGAAGGGTTTATATCCTGGCTCATTTTGTCCACATAGCACCCATGATAGGTAAACAAAATTCTTTCTGTTTTACTGATAAGGAAACTGAGGCACAAGGGGGTGATAATTTTTGCCCAAGGACACAGAGCTAGTGGCAGACGGAGCAAGGATTTGAACCCTGGTCGAATAGGTTGCCAAACCCATCTTTCTCTACCACTAACTGCCCCAGTGGTACCTCCCAGCCCTGGGGTTCCATGAAATTAGCACCGTTAAGTATTGGGTTGACGATTGGGTACCAGGTACTATGTTGGGAGTATCACTTTGCATCATCTTCTGTCCCTGGCAGCCCCTGCAGGGAGTGTCCCCATTTCACAGGTGAGAAAAAGGAAGGCTCAGAGGCCAACGGAGTTGCTTAAGGTCAGGCACTGAGTTGTCCTCTCCCACCCCTGCCCCCCACCAGTCACAGCCCCCTCAATGACCTCAATTTCCTAAGGTAAAGCAGCTTGTTAGCATCTCAAAGAGCCCTCTCTGCCTGCATGTATATTCATGGAGCTTCAAAAAGGAAGCTCCAGACAGGAGACTCTTTCTTTCCTTCCAAGAGCAAATTCTCACCCTCTCAGATGCAGGAAATGTAGTCTGGCTGGAAAAAGACTTAATTTCTTTCTCTTTTTCACTGGTTAGTTAAAGAAAGCTGCTACTTCCAGCTCTGATGACGGAACATGGCTGGTTCAACTCTGCCTGGTCGATTGGAGGAGGTGGGGGGCTTGTGAGCCGCTGGCCTTGTGGCACCCTCCTAGGCCATCTGGCTTCACTTTGGAACCAGAGAGAGCAGTGGGTGGAGTTCAGAGAGAGCCTGGGCATCAGGCCCCCTGCTCGCCCTCCTTCAGGTGCTCCCTGTAAATGCAGTTCTTCTCTCCTTGCACTTGTGTATGTTTGAAAATTTTCATAATCGGGAGTTAATAAAGGGGTTTTTTAAAAAAGACTAAAAAAAACCCAACAAAACCAAAGTCCCACTCTGCAGGCGTGGCATCCCACACCTTCGCAGTCAGGCTTCTCTGGTGCTGTGGCCATAAGGGAATGTCTGCTCTGTGCTCCCCCAGCTCCTGGCTCCGCCCTTTGCATGCTCTTTCCCCTCAGGCCTCCTGGATTCCTGCTCATTCCTCAGGACTTAGGTCCAGTCACCTCCTCCTGGAAGCCTTCCCTGATTCCTTCAGGTGGTTGCATCTGCGTCTTTCAGAGCCCCTTGTCCACCAGGACAATTCCTTGTGGCCCCACAGAAGGCATGTTTCTCCCGTATGTTCATGAGGAAACTGAGGCTCAGAGATCTGAGGTCGCCTGCCCAAGGTGGTCAGTGGAATGAGCGTGTGGCTATGTCTTCCAGCCTCCCAAACTGCTCCCATCTCTGCCCTGCCCATCACATGGCTCTTTCTGACAGGGTCTCCCCTGCTGGCCTGGAAGCCCCCCCAAGGATGGGTCTCAGGCCCTGGAGCCTGGGTACCCAGTTCAGGGGTGGCGCCAAGGAGCTGCTGACAAGTGTTTGTCAAATGGGAGAAACCTAGATCAGAAATCTTGGAGACCATCTCCCTCCCCCACCCCCAGCCCCTGCCCTTACGGAATGAAGACAAAGGCTTGGAAGTGTCATAGAAGCTGCCTGCAGAGGCCCCGGAGCAGGAAACCCAGGGAGACTGGAAAGCCACTGCCCCCGCCTGCCCACAGAGATGACCAGATATTTGGGGTGCAGTGGCTTCGTGGACTACAGGGAGGTTATGTTTGCCAGATGGTTCAGCGAGCATTGGTTGAGCACTTACTGTGTGCCAGGTATGTTGTAGGTACTGGGGACCGAGCTGTGAGCAAGGCCAGACCCAGCTGGCGCTCTCACAGGGCTCTCCTGAGAGAAGCAGAGGGTGAACAAACAAGAAAGTGCTACAAATGCTACAATGTGGGGAAGGACGGAGGGGCCTGGGAGGTGAGTATCAGAGGCTTTGGAAGGTGCTGTTGAGGCAGAGCTGTGGCCCGTCGGGGGTGTGGGCTGCGTGTCCCTCAGACAGACCGCATAGGGCCTGAGGTGGAGAAGGTCTGGGCTCACTCAGGGGACACGAATGAGACAAATGAGACGGGGGTGTCACCCCAGGGCCAGGGGGAGGGGAGGGCACCAGAGGGGGTGGGGAGTGGGCCGGGGTTTGGTTTCAGAGCAGTTCGCAGGGGCCCAGAGGAAGCTGGAGACCTGGTGTGGGGCTGGTGCAGTTCTCAGGGGAGGTGAAGGGCGATCCAGTCAGGACGGGGCTGGCGAGGTGGAGGTGAGGGGCCAATTAGATTTTAGTGGCAGGGCCCATTGGCTTTTGTTCCAGGCTGGGTGAGGGAAAGGTGCAAGGTCTGGCTGAGCCCTGGAGGTGGTGAACGCTGGCTCTGAGGCCCGGGGCAGGGGGAGGGGGGGGGCTGGGGCGCATGGTCAAAGCCCTCCTCGTGAGGTTTGCCTCAGTGGCCCGGGGGCGGCTGGGTCCCTGACACAGGGTGGTCCCTTTCTCTGAAGCCAGCTCCTCCCAGCCAGTGTCTGGGACTGACGTGTCTATTGGAGGTGAAAATCATGCCTCCTGCCTGCGCCCCAAATTGCCCCCTGGGGGTGGCAGAACGCCAGGTGCCCATTTTAATTCTCCGACAGTTGTACTGTTTTATTGTTCCTATTTGGGGTTTTATTATTATTGCTGGTAATGGTTTGAAAAGGCCTTTTAATTAAAGCTGCAGGTTGGAGCTGGTGCCCGAGCCCCTGGGGTGGGTGGGAGGAAACCTCGCTGAGGGCTTACCCCATTCCTTATAGAGCTGGGGGTTCTGCTCTAGGGCCCGTGGCCCCTTCTGCAGAGACTAAGGCAGGAGGCCTTGCCATTGAGGTGGTGGCAGCATCTCCTCTTGGGCCCCAGCCCTCCTCCTGTGATGCAACCAGAGGATATTTCCAGAACAGGTCTCATGACGCTGGTTTCCTGTTCAAAACCTTCCATGGCTCCCAGTGCCCTTTCCTGCAGGAGGCTGTGGGCCCTGCTGCTGGAGAGCTCACGGGATGTATCTGGGTTTGTGTCTTGTCTTTGCCATTTACTGGCATCAGGGCCTTGGGCAAGTTGCTAATGGGCCACGGCCTCGGTTTGCTCATCTGTAAAATGGGGATGCTGCGTCTTTACCTCAGAGGGTTGTTAAGAGGAATGGCCCATACTGAACACTCCGTAAATGGAGGTGATGTTGTCATGGCTATCAATCTGTGAGGGTCCAGGGAGGATCACACAGCAGGTGCTCTGTAAACATTAGCTGTCCTTACTGCTGTTGTCACTGTTCCCTCCCCCCTCCTCCTCTTGTCCCAGAACATGCTGGAGAACTGGCCCACTCTTTACCTTTGCACATGCTGACTCTCCATCTGTGGCAGCTCCCTTCACCCTTACCCTCCGGGACATCCTTCCAGATCGAGGTGTGGATGTGCCTCCCCTGGGAAGCCTTCTCTACCTCCTCCCTGGAACCTGGGTTCTCAGCTGTCTGGGCCTTCCCTCCTAGGGGCCTGGTCTCCTACCTTCAATTGCTGATTGACTCCCAGGGATTGCAAACTCAAGCACCTGCAGGATCCAGCAAATCAGGTCAAAGAGGAATGCTGTGGAGGGAAGGACCATAGGTAGCCCTTTCGTAGGACTCCTTTTCCTAACAGCTGCTCCCATTCTGTGGCCAAGCTCCCCTCTGCCGGTTCCCTTTGGAGGGTTTGCCCAGCCAGTCCATGTTTATTAAACATCTGTTGTGTGTTGCCCTGACCGACAGGACACAGCCTCCATTTTTATCTTAATAACCACCGATGACATCTTTCTGTGCCCATCTGACTGATAAGGAGACAAAGGCTACAGAGCTGAAGTTTCTCACCCCCATGGTCACCTGGTTGACAACTGCTGATGTCCCATACTGTGCTGCTTCTCTTGACCAATGTTGGCAGCTCCATCAATATCACGTTTCTTCCCCAGGGCCTTTGCATTTGCTGTTCCTTCTGCCTGGAATTTTTTGCTCCCAAATACTTGCAGGACTTTCTGCCTCACTTCATTCAGGCCTGAGTTCAATGTCACTTCCTCAAAGAGCCCCCTGTCCCACTTCTTATCCTGTTTTGTTTTGCCTCATGACAATGGTTACACCCTGACATAGTCTGCGTTTGTTTAATTTCCACTTCTCCCACCGGCCTTCAGGGTCAGCAACCACATTTGTTTTGCTCACCTCTTATCTCCAGTCCCTAGAATGGTACCTGGCATATAGTACCCACAAGTGTTGTGGCTGAGTGACTATCCTGGTTTGCAGACTTTCTTGACATGTGGCATTGGGTGGGACTGACAGGAGGGGGTATTGGGGTCCAGCAATCTCAGGGACAGGTTAACTAGAGGGCCGTGCTCTGCCCGGAAGGAGGCTCCATCCACCATCAGCCTCTCCCATTCCTCTGGTTTCTCTTGCTCCCTTGATGTGCCCCCACTTGACTGCAGCCTTGAGTCCAACCAGAGCATCAGTCCATCTTTCTCGTGCCTGATGCAGAAATACCCCTTTCTTCCCAGGGCTGTAGAGCCAAGCAACCTCCCACATGGGCCCCCCACCAGCACCTGGTCTCTGTCTCTGCCCCTGCCCTCTCCCTGCTGTGCCCACACTGCTGCCTCCTCTTAACGGCTCATCCATTAGAAGCTTTTGGACTTGGGGGGCCTGAGGAGCTGGGAAAGTGGGCGAGAGAAGGAGGCTCAAGCAGCAGTAGCATTTCCCCCCTTCTTGACAGGGATGGATAAACGCACTTTGCAAATTAGAAACTGAGGCTCAGAAAGGTTTAGTTGCTTGCCAGGGACAGAGTCCAGATTCAATGCCAGCAGTATTCACATACGCATGGGAGGTCACACTTATTCCATCCCCGAGGGCAAAGCTAGAGCCCACAGAGTTTCAGGGGGTACTGTCTATTTGCCCAAGCATCCATTCAAGCGACATGATTGTGTCCAGGTGCCACACTGTGTGCGGGACTGGGAGGATAGTTGCGTGGGTTGGGGGAGGGGGCTGGGACTGCTGGGGATGGGCCCGGAGAAGGCAGTCAAGATTTGGGGCTTAACGGATGAGCAGGCATCCCCCAGAAGTTGAGGAAGGAGGAAAGGAGGTCAGGGTAGAAGGGAGGCTTTAGCCACTCAGCGCTGAACAGACACCAGTGGGGAAGGTGGGTCAACAGGTTCCTTCCGGAGGGTGGGGTTGAGGCCTAGATGGGATGTGGGGACACCAGCTTCTCTGGCATTTCCTGGTGCTGGGTCCTTAGCAGTGGGCAGAGTTGTAACGATTACACCCCCTCTCTGAAGGAGCTTCCACACCCAGGCAGGCTTAAGCCCAGATTTATCTTCCCTGCTGTGTCCCTGGGAGGGCCCCCGGGTCAAGCCCACTCGTCTACCGTCTGAGCCCTTTCAGTCTCTCCCAGGGGAAGAAGACCTAAGCTGGTTGTGGCCTGCTGCCTGGGCTAGGAATAGAGGGGAGCCAGTGACCCTCTCGGGCACCCAGAGGCCCTTACCTTGCTCACTCTCCCTTCCTCCTCATCACTAGGCCAAGGAGGAATGGGGATTGGCCTATCCCAGGATGAGGAAGCGGCGGCCCCAAGAGGGAGGGGCCTGGCAGGCCTAAGTTCCTGCCCTAGTTCTGAGGCCTGCACGGAGTGAACCTCATCCTCCTTGGCTGTTCAGGAAGCAGGAGGGTGGGGAGCAGGTCAGAGGAGCAAGGGGGAGGCTTCTTAAATTGTGTGTGATGTAGCGGACACAGGTGGGGAGCATTGTCTGCTCAGAACTGGGTGCTGGTGGGGAATCAGCCATGAATGCGAGGCGGAGGCAGAGAGGCCCGTCTGGAGGCTGCTGGAACAATAGCCCAAAACACCGATCCTTCACTTCGTAGATATTTACTGAGCACTACCTGTGCGCAAGGCCCTGTCCAGACCATCTTCTGCCTTTAGGGAGACAGTCCAGTGAGGGAGACAGTCATCAAACGACCACAAAAATAAATGCAACCATGCAATAAAGTGGAGGGTCCCCACCTCGCGGGGGTTTGGGAAGTCATCCCTGGGGAAGCCTCATTTGAGCTACTTTCTGAAGAATGAGGGACAGCCGCCCAGTGAAGAGGGAGGGAAGGGCATTGTGGCAGCAGGGACAGTATGGCAAAGGTGCTGAGGCAGAAGGGAGCAGGGCTAGTTGGAAGACCTGGGAAAAGGCTGGGAGACTGTCCCGTGGTGAGCCAGATGGAAGGGGGGCAGGGGTGGGAGGAAGGGGGGCATGTGTGGCAGCAGCAGAGCTGGAGGCTAGAGCAGGGAAGGCAGAGGAATCTCTAGTAGCCAGTGGTGTCTGATTAGCATATTCATGGTCATGACAACATTCATGAATATGCTAATCCGCCCTCAGAGGGGTGGTGTCTTTCCTTGGTGGTAGAGGGAGGCCTAGATTCACAACTTCCTCTCCTTCTGGGAATGGCGCCCCAAGTAAGAGTGGGGTGGGTCATCCCTCACGTCCCCAGTGTTGGCTCCTCCCTCCTCCTGGTTGCCTGCCAGTCCCTGCACTCCCTCCCTCTCTCAGGAAATTCTGGAGGTTACAGAAGTGGGGATGGTACAGAAGAGGGGTGTCCCTGCAACACCCCCCACACACGGAGGGCTGGGCCCCATCTTGTGATTCGTCTGCACGTGGCTGGCTTCACAGGAGCAGAGGCATCATGAATGGGACTTAAGTGACTCACCCTTCCAGGGGCACATGGTGGGGAATGGGGAGGCTCAGGGAGGATGCCACCAGGGGCTCCCTACAATCTCTGGGCCCAGATCCAGAGCCCTCAGACATGTGCCTCCAGCTTAGGTCAGGGGTCTCCACTGATCTCAGGCCACTGTGGCCCCTGTGGGCAATAAAGTGGCCTCACCAGATTGGAGGTGTGGGTTGTGCCCCCATCCCACCATGTGTCCAGTCTGTGAGTCCCTAGGGGGCTGGGGGCAGTACTGAGAAATGTGAGAAGTTGGCGGGGGGTGCGGTGAAGCAGCTTCCCAGATGGCCTTCTACCTAGGCCTGGCCCTCAGGGGGCTGTCAGGAGGCTGGATCCATGAGGGGGGTTGGGAGCCAAAGTGCTTCATGCAGGTGCTGAGATTCAGCGGGTGGAGGGGGCGGCATAATTAGCTGTCACCGAAGTAGTGAGTCAGGCACCACTGGTAGCTTTGAGTCAGCCCTAGGGGGTGAAGGGGAAGGGGACAAGGTCACATGCTTGCACTTTGGGCCAGACTTCCCAGAGCACCTCCCAGTGCTCCCCCATGCTCCTCCGGGCTCTGGTTCCAGTTCCCATGGTAGCTCTGGGGAGCCTGGAAGTCCTTCCATGCCCTCTTGCAGAGAGAGTGAAACCGGGGCCCACAGAGGGAACACACTCACCCTTGCTCGGTCCTCCCTGCCTACAACAGCTCTTTTTTCAGGTCCTTGGACACTATACCAAGCTGCTGCCTACCTCAGGGGTCTTGCCCAACTGTCCCCTCTGCCCACAACATTTCCCCAGTTCTTACCTATCTTATCTCTTGTCCTCTTCAGAGGGGGACCTTCTGTGACCCTGTCTCGGCCCCCTAGTTTTCTCAGTCCCAGGCCCTTGGCACACTTATTGCCACTATATTTTACCAGTTTTGTGTCTCGTCTTTGCTAGAAAGTAAGCTCCGTGAGCTCAGGGTCCACATGTGTCTCGTTCAGTGTTCTCACCCGGTGCCTGGCATAGACCAACAGCAGCAGTGGAAATACCTGGCACTCACTGAGCAGGTACTGTGTGCCAGGCACGATGCAACCACCGTTGTAAGCCTGCGATCCCTCAGTAGCCCTGCGAGAGCGGCATGGTTTCCCTCATTCCCGTTTTAGAGAAGAGGAAACAGGAGGCTCCTGCAGGAGGAGGCAGATTTGATGGGGGCATGCTGCCCAGAGCCTGTATGCATAGGCCACCGGGCTGTCCCTGTGCTCCCTCTACTCTGACACACACAGTAGGTGCACACAGTAGGCACTTGGTCAGTGTTGGTTGGGTGAATAGATGAGAAGCCAGGATTCTCCCATAGTCACTTAGACATTGAGGGAAGAGCTGGCCTGTCACCCTAATTTTCGTCTTTGGGCCTTTTAGATGCTTCTGGGGCATTGTCCTCAGCACCCAGTGGGCACCACGAAAGCCTCCTGCCTTCCTGCCAACTGGCAGTATAGGCTCAGCTCCCCAGGGACACCTCATTCGATTTTCTCATTTCTTTGAGCAGATTGAAGTGGGGGAACAGAGGCAGCCTGTTGGTCCCAGGGCGTCAGTGGTGAGAGGTTTAATTTCCCAGGAACCCCTGGCAGCTGGAACGGACCCCTGAGGTCAGGAGAGGGGACTGTGAATACAGGCATAGCTGCCAGCTGGGGTCTTCCTGGGGTTGTATGGGGCTGGGCGGTGGCTCCACGTGCTGCCCCATTTCCTCTCCCTGGGCTGGGGTCTCCCCAGTGAGAGGGGCAAAGACCAGAAGCTTTAGATCCAAGGGCCTCCACACACTTGCTGTGTGACCTTGGGCAAGTCACTGCTCCTCTCAGACTCCTCCTTGATAAAGCAGGGGTACAGGATGGTTCCTGTCTATTTGCACACTGTGAGGACCTGGGAAGCTGAAAGGGTGGCTTCACAGGGAGTAATGGGAATACGTGTTGACTGAATGGGGAGTGGGAAAGGCAGGGGAGACAGGTGCGTGGGGACCTGGCAGGGTAAGGGGAGTCTGTTAGGGGCTGGGCACTTCAGTCTGGCAGGTTCCCCAGCCTGGAAGGCCAGGCCCAGCTCCTGCAAAGCTGCCTTGCAATAGCCTCGATACCGCCAATGTTGATTAATGGCCACAAAATGCCTGGGCGCCAGCAGCCGCCCTGCTCCATGAAATCAGCTGTGATTTATGGGATTGGGGCCCTCAGAGAGCAACTGTCTGAGCTTGCAGAAGCCTCAGAAAAATGGGTCAGTGCAAGGCGGGGCCTGGAAGGAGGCCACCACGGCCAACAGGAAGGCACTCAGACCCTGGGTCCTCTGCCCCATGGTCCTGGTGGGGAAACTGAGGTTCATGGAGGGCAGGTGACATGCCCAAGGCCACTCAGCCAAGGGATTCCTCAATGTGAGGAGTTGTTACTCTGCCACTTGCAGCCGGGGAGAGGTGTACCCCAAGCTGTCTGGAGCACACATTTTGTGCTCCTGTTATTTGCCAGCAGAGAGGCTTCTTCCTGTAACAGCAGCACAAAACAAAAGCCAGAGCCATTGTGTGGTGCTGGGAAGTCCTTTAGACTTCAGGGTGGCCTGGGAAGGCCTCTCAGAGGAGGTGACATTTACACTAAGCCCTGAGGGATGGAGGAACCAGTCATGTGAATGCTGGGGAGACTGAGCCAGGTGGGGGGACCAGCAGGACCATGAGTTAGGTGGTGGGACAGAGGCTGTTTGTTCAAGGAAGAGTAAGGACAGCTGGCTGCTGAGGCTGAATAAGGGGGTGAGGAGGGGAAAGTGATGCTGGCGAGGGAACAGAGGCTCATCAGACCCCATGAGGTTTTGTAGGCCCCAGCCAGGAGTTTGGCCCTCACTTAAGTGCACTGGAGGCTCTGGCAGTGTGCTAAGCAGCTTGGCTTTACATTTTCCAAAGACACCTCCCACCTCTATGTGAAAGAGAATTGGAGGGACATGTGGGAAAAGGGGAGCCTGGGAAGGTGGCTGCTGCAGACTTTGGGACAAAAGTGGCTAGGAAGGACCCAACCCTGGAGCTGGGATTTGTCCCTGGGATTTCTCCTTTAAGCTTCTCAACCCCCTGTGGGCAGTGACAAATTCTAATGTCTCAAAACCCTTTCCAGTCCGTGCTCCGCTTGGTGCCCCACACCAAGGCCCAGAAACCCTGTTTCATAGAGGCGCTACCACATCAGACCAACTTTCTAACTTGCTCAAGGTCACCCAGCTTAGAAGGAACAGAGCTAGGGTAGGAAGCCAGGTTTCTGGGTTCCACCACTCCTTAATACCTCACTTGCCCCTTATCCCCACCAGAGATAAAGGCTACACCTCCTCAAGGGAAAAGATTGGGGTTTTGAGGCTACCAGGAGCCCCCTATTGGGCAGATTTGAACTATATCTGTGAGTGCATGCTTGCGTGTGTGCACTCCACGCAGCAGGAAATTTGGGACGGAGCAGCTTGGGTGCATGTCTGGGTCTTCTCTTTGCTGGGAAACCAGGCCAGAGCTAGAGGGGCCCCAGCAGTGCTGCCCTGGCCCCGCCCTCTCCCTGGCGCTTGGATGCCTGCTGGCAAGGGCACTGGCGGGCATGGAGTGGCTGCTAGCCCGTGGCTGCTGCTGACACACATTGTCTCTGGGCCACTTCACATCTCTGCCTTTGACAGAGGACCCTTCAGCAGGGCAGAGGGATCGCCTTGGAGGGAGCTGCCTGCCAGCAGTTCTAGCTGCCATGGGCATGGGGGAGTCTTGTTCACCTTGCTGGGGGGAGCCTGGCTGGGAGCAGTAGGAAGAGATCTGACTGAGAGGTGGGACCCTGGGTTTTCTGGGGACTTGTGGTAAATCAAGACTCTCTCTGGTTCTGGTCCATAGTTTCCCCATCTGGACAGTGGGAGTGGAGTAGGATAGATTCAGTGGTTTGGAAGGTTCACTGGTCTGAATCCCTGCTCCCCATTTCACTAGCTCTGTGATTTTGGGCAGCTGATTTCGCCTCTCTGTGCTTCGGAATGTTCATCTGTATTATCCCCATTTTAGTACTACTTTAAAGGACTTCTGTGAGTAGAAGCAGGTAAAATTCTTGGAAGACCAGGCACACAGCAGGTGTCCAATTACAGTTAACCTCTGAGAATAACAAGTACACAATCTAACAGTAATAGCTAGCATTCAGTGTGCCCCTCCATGCACCCTGTACTGCATCTGCATTCACTCTTCACTTCAGACTCAAAGTCAGAATGGTTACTGTCCCCATTTTACATTAAGGGAACTGAGGCACAGAGAGGCAAAGGGCTGCCCTGAAATCACAATGCTGGGAGATGTGGAGCCCAACTGGCCATAGTCCTCTGCCTGTCCCTAGGTATTCATTTCCCTTCTTGAATTCCCAGCCTCCAGCAGAGCTGGCTCCTGGAGGGGGAGGGGATCCCGTCTGAAGAGCCTTGCTGGGGTTTCAGCACCACGGACAGCACACTAGGTTCGCCCCCTGGCTGAGAGGCAGAATTGGGCCTCAGCTGTGCCTGGGGCCCTGGATGGCAGGTCCTTTTCAGGGGTTTGGGGCCCTCCACCTCATCCTAACCATGTGGAAACAGCAGGGCTCAGGAGTGTCTATCCCTTTCACTGGCTCAGTGAGTCTGCTGGACGCAGAGCCTGTTCCTTTTGGGAGGGGAGGAGCCAAGGCACCACTTCTAGGTCCCAGCATCACCACAGCCCCATCCTGGGTTCTGGCATCACCATGACAGTGGGTGGCAGGTGCACTCCCAAAGACCCGGCTCCAAGAGCACCAGGCTGACTTGGTTTTAGGAAGCCCAGGGGCTGAGTTTGAAGGGTCCACTGATCCTCTCTCGACTGGTGGCTTTGCAGTCCGGTCCACTGACTCTGCTCTCCTCCCAGTTCACTTTACAGAAGAGGAAACAAAGGTTCAGAAAAAGAAGGCTGGATTCCTGGGATGTGCCAGCTGCAAAGTTCTTAGGAATCAGCTGGCCCCACTGCTCCATTATATAGACAAGAAAACTGAGGCAAAGGGACCATCCTCAGGGAGATCTGCAATAGGTCCCCTTTCCCCCAGCAATTGTCTTCTGGAAGAATCACTTCCTATATCACAAGTGTCATAATTTGAAAGTATATATTGTTTGTGTGTTTTATGTCTCTTCCCTGCTAGCAGACAAACTGGGGACAGGGCCATTTGTTCGTGGCCATATCCCAGGGCTGGTGCACACTGACGTGGTTAGAATGTGGACTCTAGGGGCAGCTGACCTGGGTTCAAATCCCAGCTCTTCCACTTACTGGCTGTGAGACCTCAGGCAGGTCACTTCTCTCTGAGCCTCAGTTTCTTCATCTGTGAAATGGGGAGAATGATGGCGCCTGCCCCGTAGGATTGTTTGAAGATTTGCTCAGATGGTATGAGCACTGAGCCTTGCACGTGATTAGTGCTGGTCAGTGTTGGCTGTTGTCTTTGTTACTGGTTGGTGGGTGCTTAATAAATGGCTGGCTCAGTCTGTAGAGCATGAAACTCTTGATCTTGGGGCTGTGAGTTCAAGCCCCACGTTGGGTGTAGAATTTACTTAAAAATAATAAATGGTGAATGAGTGAGTAGAATCTTCCTGCCAGCCCCCACCATAGGGCTTTCCTTCAGGATGTCAGGGGAAACTGCTTCCTAATTCTATTACATTTTTTTTTCATTCTAGTGGACATTTACTGCTCACCTGCTTTGTCAGAGGGCCTTGAAATTCAACGTGCATTGGAATCCCTTGGAGAGACTTGACAATGCAAATCCCTGGCCCCGTTAAGACTCCTGAGATCTAAACCTCTCTGGACAGAGTCCAGGGTCTTCTTTGTTATGGGCACCCCATGCTTGTCATCTGTGGTGGGAAGCTGTTGTGGCTGCCTTGAGGAATTCAGTGATGAACTGCCTTGCAGCCATGGGTGGGGCGGGCTGATGAGACAGCCCTGTTCATTCTCAGCAGGACTTCAGGCCTCATTCCACAGGCACAGGAAACCTGAACAAGGTGCTGGGCTCAGAGGAGGGAGGGGCAAACTCCAGAGAGGAGCCATCAGGGAAGGCCTCCTGGAGGTAGTGGTGTTTCTACCAGGCCTTGAGGGGTGGGGAGGATGTTGCCCAGCTGAGATTGGCAGATGGCATCATGGATGGGGGAGCAGCACGCACAAAGTGATGGAGGCAGGAAAAACAGGTTGTGCCTGGTGTGTGGTGTGGGATGAGTGAGTAGATGGTATATTCAGAGGAGTAGGTGGGGTTTGTCTGGATTGCCAAGGGCCTCGAATGCTATGTCTTATACAATCCCCTTTACTCCCTTTCTCTGTTTTCCTTCCATCATGCCAAAGTCTTAGGACCCATTTGTTTCACCCCCACCCCCACTTATCTGCTTCCTCAGCCCCAGTGCTTCCCTGCCCACCTCTGTCCTCTTAAAACTCATTCACACCCTGACCTTGAAATGTATTCCCTATGAAATGAATCCATGCTGAACTCACAGTGGCTGAAAACGGGTTGATTATTGTAGGGATGGGGTCCAGGAGGTGAGGGATTATGCCTTGTAACTGGAGCTTTCAGTACCTTAGCCCAAGGCAGGGACTCCAGTGGCTGAAACTCAGGCATGATAGAGGAACAGGGAGCAGGCGAGGGCGGGTGCAGTATCTTTCCATGGGTCGCAGTGAGGAGAGAAACCAATGTGACACAAGAACTATTCAGCTATCAATATTCAACTATTGATCCTGTCACAAGTAGGTGTTCCACAAATAATGTGCCCATGTCATGACTTTCCCAGGTAAGCCTTGGAGTAATTATTAACAGCTTCCCTTTCAATCTTTTAAGTGTTCTGGTTTGGATAATTAAGTATATAGTCATTGCATCAATAAATAATGGCTATTTCTTGGGAAGCTAAATTCTCCAGCATGTTTTGGGGAGAGCAACCTCTCCAGCATCCCCAGGAAGTGGATTGCACACCGACGTCCTCCCCACCCTGGCCCTATTTTCCTGCCCCTGGAGGAACAAGCCCTCTGGGCATGGTGGTGCTCACACCAGCCCCTTACCCCCACGGGCTGCCAAGCAAGCCAGTGCACCACAGGCTCGCAGTGGTCACCTTTTCAGCCTGTAGGTCCTGAGTGGCCTCTTGGAGGAGGAACCTGAGGACAGGAAAGCAATCTGTACGGGGAGGCAGGAGGCGGGCATGTGCCAAGCCTAGTTTGTTCCCTTCCCTCACCTTGACCTTGGGCCCAGCTGGCCCCATCTCACTCTTGGTACCAGTTTCTCATGTACAGGAGCAGTCTTCTCATGGATATGGGGGCCCAAGTGAGGTAGGGGATGAGTGTCTCAGGGACTTGGGGAAGTGGAAGCAAGGGCCTGGGTCATGGTGAGGACTGTCCGTTCTGGGAAGGGCAGCAGGGGTAGCCCTCTGTGATCTCATCCACGCTCCTGGACCTGGGGACATTCCCTCCCTACGCTAGCACCCACACCGTCCTGGTGCTCCTGAGACTCAGAATTTAGCTTCCTAAGATGCCTGATGGAGATGCATACCTCACTTTCCTGGTCTGTAGAATGGGCCTGATATTACTTCCTCGTTATGTCTGTGGGGAGAAACCGATGACGCGATGGCTGGGAAGGGGCTTCCCCACCGTACCAGCAGGTGGGGAGGGGACGGGTGGTAACACCACTTTGCTCCCACAAGCATCAGACAGGCCTCTGCACTGGCCTCCACACACAGTAGGTGATTATTAAGTGCTACCCAACAGCAGATGACAGGGAGATGATGTGTGCTGAGGGGTTCTTTCTCCCCTTTGCAGAGGCCAGAGGGGGACGCAGTCCCTCACTGTCTGATCTACCCTGCTTTCAGTATGAGGCCCCTACTGCCCCCAGAGGCCGGTCATGAGTGTGTGGAAGAGGGGAGCACTGTCACTAGGGTGCCACCCTCCCTGTGACCTGGCAGCACCAGGAGCCCCTCACGCAGGACCCCTGAAGGCCTGAGAGGTCAGATGCCAGGCCAGGGCAGCTAGATTTGGGGGAGTGGGGGTCTGTGGGCCAAACAGATCTAACTTTTAATCTCACCTCTAGCACATGCTGGCTCTCTGACCTCAGGCAAGTCATTCTACTGCTTGGAGCTTCTGGGCGTTCCTCTGTAAAATGGGGATAATAGTAGAGAGTCCCCAGAGTTGGGCAGACCTGATGGCCTGGCACAGAGGAGGGGGCAGCACCTGCCGCTGCTGCTGGGATCACTGACCTTCATGCTGACGCCCTGGGTGGCAGGACCTGGCCTGCCACAGTAATGGTGCTGGAAATGGCAGGCACCCCTCCAGGCAGTGGGGCAGGTGCTAGGTGTCATTCTTTCATTTGCTCACTAAGAATTCTTATTGAACACCTACTGCATGCCAGTCCCTGGGCTGGGGGCTGCAGGTATGTCAGTAGGGAGAAGAGACTGTGTTCCTTCCTGGGCTTACTTTAGGGACAGGTTCATCCAAGCCAGCCAGTAAGTATGATGTCTGCAGTGGGGGAGGGGGGTGACACATGCTACAAAGCAGGGTGAAGGGTTAGAGAGTGATGGCAGGGTTAGATGAGGGATTGGGACCCAGGTCCAGGACAGCCTCTCTGAGGAGGCAACAGGAGCCATGTGGCTATCTAGGAAGGAGTGTTCCTGGTGGCAGGAACAGCAAGTGCGAAGGGCCTGGGGTGTGTGTGAGTTCCAAGGAAAGAACAGCTGGGAGGCCAGTGTGGAGGGAACACAGGGTTGGCGAGGAGAGTGGGGGGAGGTGAGGTCAGAGTCCAGGCGTAGGGGGCCCTGTATGCCAAAGCGAGGCCTTTGGCTTTCACTCTGAGTGAGATGAGAGCCACCAAGGGCTTTGAGCAGAGACTTGTATCTTAACAGGACCCTCTGGCTGCTTTGTGGAGACCAGGCTGAAGGGACCAAGGGTGGAGGCAGGGAGGCCTTGGGGAGGCTGGGACCAGGTGGCAGAGGTGGAGGTAGCAAGGACTGGTTGGATTCTGGAGAGGTTTTGAACGTAGAGACAACCCGATGGGTTGAATATGGGCAGAGAGTGTAGGAAGGAGGGAGGGGTGAAGGGAGGGGGAAAGAGAGAGAGAGGGAGAAAGAGGGAGAAGTTGGTGTTAAAATCTACAAGGCTGAATGAAGTCACCTGTGTTGGCAGAAAAGGGGACTGAGCCAGGTCCCTCATGGTCATTTCAGGGAGCAACATTTGGGTGACTGGAAATGTGTCTGGTGAACAGAAAATAGGATGTGGGTCTAAGATAGAAACATACGGACATGAAGAAGAATAAAAGCTTTTCTGTCATAAAAACCGTGGAAGGGGCCACAGAACTAGCTGGGGAGTCAGGAGGGTTAGGTTCTGTGCTGGCCCCCCAGGTCTGCTGTGTGGCCTTGCTTAGGTACCTACCCTCTCTGGGCTTCTGATTCTTTTTGGAAGTTCTGGACTCTGACTCTAATGGGTTGTCCTTCAGCCATCTCCCATGGAGGTGCTGGGGCAGCCAGGAGGCTCCAGGGGGCCTGCAGTTGTGGGGGATGGGGAGGAGGGGTAGGCAGGGGTCCTGTGAGCTCAAAGCTGAGGGTGGGAAGAAGGCTGGCCCAGAGAACGGCTTCTCTGGAGGGGGTTACAGACAGGGCAGCCACAGCCAAGAGAGAGGAGGGATTTGTACAGAGTCCCCCACCGCCCCCAAGCCCATGGCAGGTCCTGCTGGGATGACTGAGAAGGGGGCGGTTCCTGGGGCAGCTCCTGGAAGCGGCTGAGGCTGAGTCTTTGTTCCAGCAAAGTGACCGAGCCAGCATCTGGGCTGGGCTGGTACAACTCCTCCAGGGCCCAGCATGATAGGGGAACCCCCTTCTGCCTTCTCCCCAACACCATGGCCTTTCTCTGCTGCTGACTCTTCTAGGGCCCAAGAGCTCATTGTACGGCTGGAGAAACTGAGGCCTGTGTGGAAGAGTGACTTGTCCTGGCCACAAGAGCTGGAGCACATCTGAGGCTGGAACCTGGGTCCACCCCTTTGCAGTTCAGAACACTGCCCTGCCCTCCCTCATTCTCCCACCCTCCTTTTTTGTTTTTCACACCCTTTGTCTGTGGGACAAAGGGACAGGCTCTTGGGACAGGCTGACCTGGGTGTCAGCCCCACTTCTACCACCCATGTGCTGTGTGACCTTAGGTGAGCTGCTCAACCTCTCTGAGTCTCATTCTTTCTATCAGCCAGATGGATGTAATGAAGACAACCTGTCAGGGCCGTGGGGAAGAACAGCCTAAACACTGTGTGTGGAATTGGAAAAATAGGAGGTCCTTGACAGATACCAGTCTCATGCCCTCTGGGCTGATGGGCATCTGGGTTATCTGGCGGGAGGAAGAGATGCCCAAGCTTAAGTGCAGTAATGCCGAGAGCATTCCCACTGATATTTCAAGCAAAGTGCACACAGAATTTGTCTCAGAGGGCCAGGACCCTCTGGGTAGGGTCTGGAGAAAAGACCAGAACACCAACACCTAGGAGACTGAGAGAGGCGGTTGGCTGGGGCGTGGCGGCACGGACCTCGGGCGGGCTGCCTGCTTCCAGGCATGGGTGATGGAGCTAGGAATGGCTGCATCTGCTGCCACACTGTCGCGTCTCCTCCTCTTCCCAGCTACACTTATTGGGAGTGTAGACTCTGTCCTCTGTCTCCATTTACTCCCTGACCCACTGCTTCTGCCTCACCTTCCCCCCCACACCCCGCACTGTCCCTGCCACCCTGCTCCCTCTTCTTCCCACCACTGAGCTTCTCAGGGGTTTTGATGATGCTCCCCGACTTCATTTATTCCTCACCCTCCGCAGCCTGGATCACATCCCACTCCTCCGTGGTCCTTGTTCTCACCAAAGCCACCGGGATCTCCTGTGGTTCCTGGTGGCCGCTTCTTACGCGCACCTGCGCCAGGCTCTGGGCAGCGCACTCTCCTCGGCACGCTGGGCCTCTGGTAGCCCAGCCTCTCTGGCAGCTGCATCCCAGCCTTTGCGGCTTCTTTTCCTCCACGGGTCCTCTGAATGTCTCTTTCTCGGGGCTCTGTCCCCGCACCTTCTCTCAGGCTACACCCTCTCCAGGGGACTCAACTGCCACACCTTTAGTGTCCCTCTGAACACCCGCAGTCCCCACACCCCCAGCTCTGTCCCTGGCCTTTCCCCGGAACTCTCCTGGACGTTACTCCGATGCCCCAGAGGCACCTCCTACCCAGTGTGTCCAGAGTGACCTTGGCACTTGCCCTCAGACCTGCCCTTGCCACTCTGTCCCCTGATGAATGAGTGGCACCATTGTCCTCTGTTTGGACCCGGTGGCTATGCCACGGCATCCCCTTTGTCCCCATCAGCCTTTTAAAGAAAAACAGCTTTATTGAGGTATAGTTTATATACCATAAAGTTTGCTTAAATGTTCATTTTGAGTTTTATAAATGTATACAGTACACAGCCATTACCACAACCTGAAATTTCCTTGGGCACATTTGCAGTCAATCCCCACTCCCATCCCAGGCCCCAGGCAACCGCTGATCTGCTTTCTGTCTCTTTGGTTTTGCCTTTTCTAGAAAGTTCATTTAAACGGGAGCATGTGTAGTCTTTTTTTATGTCTAGCTTCTTCCACTCAGTATATTGGTTTTTATGTCCATCTCTCTGTTGTTGCCCTGTCAGTGCTTCGTTCCTTCTTAATGCTGAGTAATAGTCCATGTTACAAGATACATATATAAAACATTCATACATATGTATTCATGTAGCTAACATAATACATATATAATATTTTGTTTATTTGTTTACTGGTTGGTGGGCATTTGGAATTTTGACTATTACAAATAATGCTGTTATGAACATTCACCTACAAGTCTTTATGGAGTGTTAGTTAACCTAAAAAATAGAAGTTATTTTACCAGCAAAAATGGGTTGACCCAGGAATAGCAGAGGATTGCAATTCGGGACACGCAAGCTATGGCAAAATCAAGACCCTGACTGAACTGTGCCTGAATTCCAGCCAAATTCTGAACTTTGTGGGCTAACCCATTTTACTGTTAAAGCTTGAGATGGCTTTATGTTGTTGTTGTTGTTGTTGTTGTTGTTTATAGCTCAGAAGTTGGCAAACTCTGGCCATGGCCAACCTGTTTTTATAAAAAAAACAATTGTTGTAACACAGCAATGCCCATTCATTTATGTATTGTCTTTGACAGCTTTGGTGCACTAAATGGCCCACAAGCCCAAAGTATTTATGATACTGTAGCCAGAAGCTTAGTATTCGATATATCCGCACAGTCACTCAGGACAGAAACCTGAAGTCATCCCTGACTCCCCCTTCTACCTCATCTTCCACATGTAATCAGCCCCCAAGTCTGATTCATCTTACAGTCTGTCTCCTGGTTCTGTCTGCTGGCCCCCAGCCCCAGTGCCCCTGTCCTAGCTACACCAGTGTCAGCAATCACTCGGACTATACCAGCCACCCCTAGGCTGCCCCACGCAGCTGCTGGGTGATCCTTCTCCTATTCAAACTTGCTGAACCCTTGGACACCCCCCCACACACACACATTGCTCCCAGGGTAAAGGCGACCCACCATGGACTGGCATTGCAGGACCCTCATGATCAAGTCCTGACCTGTGTTTCCACCCTGGCTCCCCTCCCCTCCTTCCCTTCGTCCCCAGAGCCCAGACACCAGCCCCCCACCTGTGCAGAGTTCCTCCCAGTTCCCCAGACACGGCATGCTTTGTCTGTCTTTCTCCTGCCATCAACTCCCTTCCCCACTTTGTCCCCCTAGTTGGCTCCTATGTATCCTCCAAGGCCCAGCCGGCGTCTCACCTCCTTTTTGGTATTTTTCTAATCAGGCTGGTCAGGGCTGCCGGGAGCCCCCAGGCCTCCTTCCAGGGCAGCGCCTGTCATATTGGACTCCTGTGCTGTTCACATTTTTGCCACTTCCACTGACTCATTCACCTCCTTGCTCTCAGCTTGGTCCAGGTTGGGGCCATACACAAACGAGGGGCTCAAGAAATGTTTGTGGGACAGTGTTCCCTGTCTTCTGCTCCAAAGGCACCATGAGGAATCAGAGGGGCTCCAGGCCAGTCAAGGCTTTGCACGAGGGATCATCTGGGCTCAGGGTTAACGAGGGGGGATAGCAGGGCTGGAACTGCCTGGGCCCCGCAGGCAGGAGCGCCTGCAGGGAGTGCAAAGAAGGACAGAATGAACCAACCCTGAGCTCGGAGAAGGATTCAGGGAAAGGAAAAGTAGGGCAGGCGCACACAGGCCCTGAGAGTGCCCAATAGAAAGGAAGGGATTACGGGGAGATGTCATTAAAGTGAAGCTCTCCCATGGCCTCCGGAGGTCAGCAGGGCCAAGGAGAGGCCAGATGGCCAATGAGGGGGCCGCTGGGTCCCATCGGAGCTGCCACAAAGTTTAGGGGTTCACAAAACTGGACCTTCAGAGGATTCAGAGACTATCTAATTTCCAAGTCTTCGACTGGAAGTGAATTTGCGCACCAGCGGGCCGGGTCCTGGGTGAACCCTCCCAGGAGGCAGCGGTGGAAGATGCAGGGGAGCACTGGTATCGGAGTCTGAGTCTGCTCCGCCATCACTTACTGTGGGGGTCTCGGCTTCCACGTCTCAGGCTTCGGGCTGTGGCCGACACTCAGTGCTCATTCCAGAAGTGTGTGCTGAGGTGAATCTAGTGCATGGAAAACCAGAATCCAGGCCAGGCCGAACTCCCTCTCGGGGCTATAGTGAGGCACAGAGACGCTGTGGATGTGCATGTGCCTTCCAAACTGTAAGCTCCCGGGACACCATGTGAGTATCCCCTCCTCTGTGCAGCCTTCCTGGATTCCTCCACTAAGTTCGTTGCTCTCTCCTCGTGGCTCCCCAGATTGTGTATAAACCCTGTCCTTGCACCCATCTGCTCTATCACAGACCCTAATGTAGGACATGTCCCCCCACTAGATTGAGCTCCTGGGGGAGAGGGACAAGTGTGTCAGTCTTCCACATCTAGCTTGGTGCCTGGCCCCGAGCACGAGCACGAGTTGAGCAACTAGTTCTTGAACGACCCTGAATTGTAAAGAAGCAGTTAACTTGTGATGCTGGATAACTTCAGTTTATAAAAGCAGGAATGAAGGGTACAGGGTAGAAATCTTTCTAACGAAATGACAAAATGGTTTGTGAGTTGTGGCTTAAGAAGTGTGAGCATCTGGGGGCGCCTGGGTGGCACAGCGGTTAAGCGTCTGCCTTCGGCTCAGGGCGTGATCCCGGTGTTATGGGATCGAGCCCCACATCAGGCTCCTCTGCTATGAGCCTGCTTCTTCCTCTCCCACTCCCCCTGCTTGTGTTCCTTCTCTTGCTGGCTGTCTCTATCTCTGTCAAATAATAAATAAAAAAAAAATCTTAAAAAAAAAAAAGAAGTGTGAGCATCTGGAAGTGTAATCTCAGTGAGGTGCTAACAGCTGTCTCGTACTAGCCAATAGGGAGCCACGGGGACGAGTGGCTATTAAAGTTAATATTAAAAGTAAATTAAAAATTCACTGCTTCAGGTGTGCTGGTCACATTTGGGGCCCTCAGTAGCCACGTGGGGCTTGTGGCTACTATTAGTGCACGTGAAAACATCTCCATCATTGCAGACGGTTCTCCTGGACACACTCCTCAGTACCTTGAAAATTCATATCCAAGCATTATCTTGGGCCTTGATAATTTGAAGGGGGAGTGGTGCTTCCAAGATTTCAGGGAGAGAGCTGGGTCTCTGGAGACGGACCAGCCGGAGTCTGGAACCCTGCTCAGCCATTTACTTGTGCAGACTGAGGCAAAGGCACTTCTGTCTCCTCTCAGAGGCTCAGTCTTCTCATCTGCAGAATGGGCCACCATACACCAGGACAGGGCCATGAGGGTGAGAGGAGAGAGCTGTGTAAAGGGCTTCTCAGCACTCCCCACGAGGAGCAGGAGCTGTCCTCCAGAGCCGTGTGAGAGAGCAGACAGAAAGCTCTCAGTGGGGAAGCACCCCCAGGCCCTTAGATCTTGGAGCTCAGCTGCCTATGCTCCTCAAAACCCGGGGCAAGGCATGCTGGAATTCATCGGGGCTCCCGAGCCGGTTGGGGGCATTGACAGGCACGGTTGGCTGGGGACGGTCCACAGAGGAGGGCAGCGTGAAGCTGGGGCTGGCCAGAGCCTGGGAAATCCCGGGCAGGGGCAACAAAGCTCATTCCAGAGCCTCCCTCTGCTGATGAGGCTTTGCAGTCGAGATTAGCATGCACCTTCTCTCTGTAAAGCGCTCTGTTGTCCTCTGGCTGACTGGAGGGTATTCGTGAGTAAAATATGGGCAATAATAGCGACTGTATTTGCTGAGCGTTTTCTGTATCCCAGGGACTCTGCTAAGAAGCATAATTTGTGTGCGTTCGCTCATTTAGTCCTTTGGGACAGGTATATCATTATTCCCATTTTATAGGTGGGGAACACTGAGGTCATTTGTTCAAGGTCACAGCTACCATGTGAGAGAGCTGGCTGGGGTCTGACCAGGCTGTGCATCTCGAGCC
Source organism: Ailuropoda melanoleuca (assembly GCF_002007445.2). Lineage (NCBI taxonomy): Eukaryota > Metazoa > Chordata > Mammalia > Carnivora > Ursidae > Ailuropoda > Ailuropoda melanoleuca. The sequence goes on along the minus strand of NC_048230.1, from coordinate 67,584,938 downwards.
CGTGCTTTGGATAAAGTACAAACTCCTTCCCTGGTCTGGAAGGCCCCTGCAGTGCCATCCTCGGTTGGCCCTTGCCCCTTTAGCTCTGTTGCTCCCCACCTGTCTGGTCAAGTGTCTCAGACACCCTAGGGTCTCCTTCCTGGGCCTGTGCCCTTGTTTATCCCTTGACCTAGATGGCCTCCCCACCTTCCCTCCACCCTCCACAGATTCGAGTTCACCCTTCAAGACCCAGTTCTGGTGTGAGCATCTGGACGCCAAGGGCTGGGTCTAAGTCATCCTTGGGTCATGGTGCCCAGCACATGGCTTGGAGCACTAGAAGGCTCAGCAAATTATGGGTGGTGGATGGGTGGGTGAGTGAGTAAATGGAGGGATGGCTAGAGTGGATGGATGGTGACCAGGGGCAAGTAGATAGATGGTGGATGGTTGGGAAAGTGGGTGGCGTGGATGGGTGCATGTGTGGATGAGTGGCTTGTACTCAGATGCCCTGAGCAAGGATGGGGCCCGAACCCAGCACAGAGCAGTGGGGGCATGGAGAGAAGCAGTGGTTTGACAGACATCTCGGGGCAGAATCAGCAAGGCTTGGGAGGGCTGAGGGGCAGGGAGGGGTCCAGAGTGATGTCCAAGTTTCTAGCTTGGAGGCTTGGGAAGATTCTGGTATTATTGGGGAGGAGTGGGTGTGGGGGAGAAGGTGATGAGGTCCTTTTTGGACATGGGGCCCTGGTTGGGGGGGGGCGCGGTTATGGAGGGAAAGTCTAGGATGCAGCTGGGGAGATGAGCCTTGGTCGGGTTCAGGGGCAAGGTCAGGTTGCACAGACAGACCGGGGAGGTCAGTGTGGACTCAGGACTGAGGGCTGGAGGACAAGTTCTCAGAGGAGGCAGAGGAACCATGGTCCCTGGGGGCCGAAGAGCCAGGAGGGACGCGTGCACTGCCATGGTAGGAATGCCCATAAATCATTGCAGGTGGTGTGTTTGAGGCAGCCAATGAGAAGGGGGTACAGGCAGGAGAGTCGGTGCTGGAAGTGGACCGTGAAGGGTGGCAAGCTGGTTTTGACCAGCCTGGGGAGTGGTTACCTGGAGCAGGGAAACCACACAGGCAAAGGCAGGGAAGGGAGCAGGAAATGAACAAGTAAGGTCCGTGTGCTCTGAGGGCCTCAGGCCGGCAGCAGTCAGCCAGAGAACAGGAGGCTGCACGCCTTTCCTCTGCCCGGCCGGTGTGCCGGCCTCGCTGCCCAGCCTCCAGGGCCTGGGCGGACTCTGGGGGAATCTGGGAACTGTGTCACTTCGGACAAATGACCTCCCTTCTCTGGGCCTCATTTACCTCATCCTGAAACTGGAGTCAATAACACCTGCCTGGTTTGCTGAGAGGAGAAAACCAGGCACGGGGGGTGTGGAAAGCCCCAGTGCATGTGGAACTCTATAAGTGCTATTTTTTAAACTATTTTTTTAATTTCAATTCCACTCCACAAATATTTATTGAGCTAAAAGATCCTGTGCAAATCCATTTGGTAAATTAAATTTTTGTACAACAAATACCATTTTACCTGGGCCTGGGGTGGCAAAGTTGGGGAGGCCTTTCATTATTTGAGGCGCCCTTGGGTGAGTTCTTTTGAAAAGCCCGGTCAGTTTGTTTTTTTGAGTCAGTGAGGATTTGGGCTTTTCAAGCCTGCAGAGCGAGGCTTTCATTTGTTTCCCGTGTGTTTTGAAAAGATCGTCCTGGCTGCGCACAGAAGATGAACTGAGGGAGGCAGCAGGATGCCTGGGGAGGAGGCTGGTGCCACAGTCTGAACGAGAGATCATGGCGGCCGGGTTGGGCAGTGACTTGGGATGAAGAGAAGGGGATTTGCGAGATGTTCAGGAGGTTTCCAAAAAATAGGACGTGGTCTAGGGTCTTACATAGAGGGGGTGAGCGAGAAGGAGGAAGGGGTGTGGGAGCCTCTTGGCTACCAAATAGGGTGACTGGCTCCTGGTACCAAGTTAGATAATGCTGGAAAAGAGCAAGATCCCCAAGGAAGGTCACAAACAGGGCCATGGACACGTACTGAGGTCTGCACAAGGCAGCAGGCTGAGCCGCCGGAAGGAAGTTGGCTGTGCGGACCTGGAGCTCTGAGGGACAGGCTGGGTTGGAGACAGAAATGTCTGTGGACAGGGAAACCCAGAGCTTGTGACACTTGGTCAATAAATATTTATTCAGCTTTGAAAATATTTGTTGAGTGACATCTTCACTGAGCACTTTCACGTCAGGTGCTGGGCTAAGCACTGGGGGTTCTGACAATAAACCGAATCTGCAAAACTGTGTGCCCTGTGGGGCCAGGATTTTAGTGGGAGGGGCGGGCGGTCATCGGGATAGAGTCCTCATTCACGCTCCCTGCTGTATAGTGACGCGTGCAAAGACAGCAGAGTGGGCGGGCCAGGCGCGGGGCATGGTGGGTGGAGCGGTCGGGGGTCAGGACAGCCACCTACAAGGAGGTCGCATTCACTGAATCATGGAAACCCCACAGCAGCTTTATGAGGAAGCTGCTGTAATTGCTCCCATCGTAGAAATGAGCCACTGAGTCACGGAGAAGCTAAGAACCTTGCCCAAGGTCACTCAGCGGTGTAACTGGCAGAGCCTAGATTTTTACCTCAAGCCCATGGTCTTCGGTGAAGAGTCTTAACCACTCTGCTGACTGCCTCTCATTGACAAGGTCAGGTCTCAGCAAAGACCTGAAGGAAGTGAGGGGTAGGGCTCGCAGACATCTGGGCGACCAACATTCTAGGCAGAGGAAGAGCAGGTGCAAAGGCTCTGAGGCAGGAATGTGCCTGGTGTATTTGGGGAACTTCATAGAGGCCGGTGTGGCTGGAGCAAGGGAAGTGGGCAAAGAGGAAAGGGGAGAATTGGAGGTGGTGGCGGGGGTCACCTGTGGCATCTCTAGAGCCATCGACTTTTACTTGAGGTAAGGTAAGGCCATGGAGGGCTTAGAGCACGGGAGGGGCAGGGTCTGCCTTATGTCTTAACCTGATTCCTCTGGCTTCTGCATCAGGAGCAAGGGCAGAAGCAGGAGACAAGAGAGGACATGAATAATCTGGGCAAGAGATGGAGATGGCTCTGTCCACAGTGCTGGTAGCAACGCCGGTGGTGCGTCAGCTTCCTGATATACTGTGAAGGTGGATCCAGTGGGAGTTGCTGGTGGCTTGGATGTGGCAGGTGTGGGAAAGAGAGGTGTTGAGAGAGGCTAGGGCCTGAGTGGGTTCCTTTGACCAAAATAGGAGCAGCTGTGGGAGGAGACCCTTCATAAAGTACTTTCCATGTCCATTATCCCTTCATCCCATCATACGTTCACCCCTTACCCCTGACTACTCTCTGAAGGAGGCGTTGAGATTTTTGGAGGTTACATGCTTGCTCAGGATCATTCAGCCAGAGTGTGGTGGAGCCACCGGAAGCCAGGTGTCCATCATAGGATCTGAAATTTCGATTCATTCATTCAATCAGCAAACATTTCTGGAGCACCTACTGTATGCCAGGCACTGCACTGTTGCCAGTGATGACCAGTGATGACGGCCCTGCCCTCATGGAGCTCCCAGTCTGCTGGAGGAGGCAGTGTCAACCAGGGATCATGGAAGTGATTTTCTTCTATCAGTATAAGGGGCAAGAAGGAGAAACCCAGGATGCCCTGGGAGCCAGTAACCAGGGACCTGATGTAGTTGGGAGGTCAGGGAGGGCTTCCTGGAGGAGGTGAATGTGAAGTGCTAAAGCCTCTGGGATAGAGGGTCTGCGGGGGTGTGGAGGGCTTCTTGGGAAAATACTCCTTGGTTTCCCAGGCCACAGCGGAAGAACGCTGAGGTGACTGCAGGTTCCCAGAGGACGGCTGCCCATTTGGAAGTTGCAGAATATTTGTTAGTGTTGGATTGTTGTAACAACTTTATTGAGATAGAATTTATATGCCATGCAAGTCACCCCAGTATGGTGTACCATTTGATGGTTTCTAGCATATTCAGAGTTGTGCAGCCATCACCACAATCCATTTTAGAACATTTCCATTATTCCAAAAAGAAACTGTGAACCACTTAGCTGTCACCCCTTCCCAAGGCCCCCACTGACAACCACTAATCTGCTCTCTGTCCCTACAGAATTGCCTGTTCCAGACATTTCATATAAGTGAAATCATACCCTACGTAGCCTTTTGTGACTGCCTCCTTTCACTTAACGTAATGCGTTCGAGGTTCATCCCTGTGTTGGGAGTCCCAATCTTAAATACCATCAGAGCTGCAGGGACCTAAGAGGCTGTCCTGTGTGCTTCTCCCACCTGTTGTAAAGTGGGGACTCTGGGAGGTGACGTGCTCTGGTCCTGCAGCAAGGAAGTGGGGGGAACCCCCAGACCAGGGCCCCGTGCCCTGCACAGGACACCCTCCTCTGCCAGCACCACTTCTGCTTCGGCTGTGGCTGATCTTGGCTACGAGTGACGACGTGGTCGGGATGCACCCTCCCAAGCCCTGGATTTCCGCGCACTGGCAATTTCCACGCCCTATGGTGTATCTTGAAATCTATTATGCATCTTTAAGAATTTGTGTCCACTAATTCAGAATTTTCTTTAGAATTTGGTATTTTCTTTTTCTGCTACTTAAACATCTTTTGTCCAGACAGTTATGCCTGTTTTTCTTGGTTGGTGATTTTTCCACTGGGGGTGGGGGCAGGGCAGCATTGGGGTTAAGCGCTGGGTCTTGGCATTGGATGACGCCTCTTCCACAGAGTGTGCCCGTGGGCAATTGCTGAAGCCCTCGGAGCCTCAGTTTCTCCCTTTGAAAAGCAGAGGTAACACCGTAGGGCTGTGGTGAGGAACACGTGGGGTCAAGCTTGTTATGGGCTTGGCCCGGAGTGGATGCAGATCTAGGGTGGTTATGAGGGCTCTCCAGGTCCTCGGGGTGACCCTTCCACACCATCCGCTGGCCCTTTCTCTGTATTCCTGCTGCACCTCCCCTCTCAGGCCTGTGGGGGAAAGCTTGAGTTCAGATCCCAGCCCCACCTGGATTCTCTGCCCCACATCAGCTCGGTGTCCTCTGTGTCTCAGTTTCTCCTGAGAGAATGAGAGGCTGAGGGCAGGAGCTTCTGTGGAGGCCTCCACGGTAGCCAAGAGGCTCCTGAGAGGGGGGTGTGGAGTGGAGGTGCCCCCTCCTTCTCCCAGGAGGGCCTGGTTCCTGCTGATTTAAAGTTCCAAGCAGGAGCGGTGGCACCTGTTTGGGAGAGGTGGGTGGAGAGGGACACCTGGCTTCTTTCCGCCTCTTGCACAAGACATGTTACGTGGGAGGTGGTGGGCAGCGATGCAGGGAAGGGCCTCCCGCTCTGAGTGCGGGGGACAGGGGCAAAACCTCTTTGGAGGGTCTCTGTCAGCACATACGCCAGGCCAGGTGTTCTCCCCGCAAGGACCTTCTCAATCCTCATAGCACCTCTCAGAAGAGGCGCTCTTATTCCCATGGGATAAGAGGGGAAACAGACTCAGGAAGGGGTAGCTGCCTGTCCTGGGTTGCCCAGTGAGTTTGAGCTGGGATTTGAACTCAGGCCTGTGTGATGCCAGCCCCTTTCCCCTCTGCCCCCGCCCCCATCCAGGGAAAAGGAGGGAGAAGCAAGACAGTGATGGGGAGGATTGGAGCCTTTGGAACCCCAGCTTCCTGGCTGCTGTGGGGATTCTGTGGGTGGTGGGAAAGGCATCGTAAATATGCATGACATGTAAATACGCCTTTGAAAAACAATGTGGGGGCCCACATGAGCCAGGATGCCAGAGTGCTTTGGAAAGTGTAGTGTTGTACAAACACTTGGGTTTCTATGATGACTGCTCCGTGGCGTCTCCCTCCCCAGCATTCCCAGGGCTGGTCCAGGGGTCTCAGGGTGGAGGGATTATCCTGGGCACCTCCTCATTGACATTCTCCCCTACTCCTACAGACGCTGGTGCCTCCCCCTCTGCCAGGTGCTGGGTGGCCAGAACCGGGTGTCTCCCGGTGCTGGAGGGCCCCCGTCCCCTGCTGCTTCCCGCCAGCACCTCTGACTGAGTGCCCGGAGGGATGTGTGTGCCAGCCCTTGGTCCAGTGCCTGCTCCCGAGGTGACGCCTGCTGGTTCCCGACCGGTTCCCATTTTCCCTCTGCACGTAGCTCCCTGTTTGGTAAGTAACTGCGTCTGCAGCCCGGGCACACGGAATCAGGGCTGCTCACCCGCCCACCCACGCTCTGCACAGTTGGGACATGCCCAGCCTTCCACCCAGTGGCGCCCACGTGCTGGCGGAGGGACCTCAGTGAGAGCTTTTATATGTCTGCGCTCAATTTCTAGTTTAACTGCTTGTCTTATTTGGTCCTCCCAACACCCGAGGAGGTGGGCACAGTGGCTGCACCCGTTTCACGGGAGGGGAAGCCATTGGCCTGAGGATGAACAAGGCCGGCTTTGTCTACCTTGGAGGCCAGCTCTTGCCATACCTGAGGGGCTAGGGCAGTGTGCGACATGGGCTCAGGAAGAGAAGGGGAGCAGTGAGCTACGCTAGGAGCCACAGAACCTCTGGGGCTCACAGAGGGGCCGAGGTGAGGCCATCAGATTTCCTGAATCTTGGGGAGCCCCCTTGCTGTCACCCCTTCAGACTGTTCCACCCACACTCCTCCAGTCCCTGAGTTGCCTAACCCCAAAACGGGATGAGGTGCAGCGCCCTGCATCATCTCTGACCACCCGTCTGAGGATGCCACGGCACACCCGCTCCGGGTCTCATCATCCTTGGCAACAGCATACCCCCCCCTCAGTGCCGGCTACAGGGCCTGACCCCCACCATGTTCCTGCCTCTCACCCTCCTGCCACCTCCCAAGGCTGTTCACAGATGGGGAAACTGAGGCTTAGAGGAGTTCAAGGGGGTTGCCCGGGGTCACCCACCACCACTTAGCATGGAACCGTTGGTTTACGATCTGCCTCCTTGTCTGGCCTCAGCTCCTCAAAGGTGAGATATGACTGCTTCATCCCCAGTGGACAGCCAGCAGCTGGCACAGTGCCTGGCATATAATGGGTACACAGTGAATAGCTGTGAAAGGAAGGAAGAGGGAGAGGAGAGAAGGCACTCTCCCCTCCCTCTGCCTGGACACCAGCAGACCCCAGGAGCCCCTTGGCCTTTGGGCCGGCTGCTGGTCCCTGCTGATCCCAGAGGGCTTGCAGTCCGCTCAGGTCAGCAGGCCAGCCAGCCCCTCTGCTCTCAATTCTCTTATCTGCCAGCAGCTGCCCGGCCTCCCTGATGGGGTGGTTATGAGAAGGGAAAAGACTCGTAAATATGTATAATATGCAAATGTCATAGGATAATAAAAAACCCATGAAGTTTGCTGTACATAATGTATGTAGAAGAGCTGCTGCTTCGAGAACAAGGAGCTGCACTCGTGCAGCGCCAGCCTCAGTAATAACTGGGAAATTCCCCTACTAATTAGCTGCCCCCCAACCCCGCTCCCCCAGTCTGGCTCCGCCTGCCGTAGTGCCCACAGACAGCTATGGCATTTGGCTGAGAGACTGTTGCAAGAAAAGAAGTGATAAGGGTATTGTGGTCTGAGAGCTGGGAGTATCTGTGGGATTTAAGCATTTGCAAACACTGCTGGTCGTGCCCTAGGTTCTGCGTGTCCTCCCCGGAGACTAAATACATAGCAGGAGCAACCCGAACCACAGCGAGCATTTCTTGAGCAATTACTATGTGCCTGGCCTGGCAGTAAGTGTTCCGTTTTCTTCTGATCTCAATCAGACTACCAACAACCCTGTGGGAGGTTGAGGCGTGGGGAGACTGAGGCACATGGACCAGTGGCCCAGGGCTCGTGCGCCCGGCATTCTGGTCCTTCCTGAAAATGACTGCCATTCAGTGCCCATGCCCACCTCCCCGCAGCCAGGCAATGGCCAGAGGGGCAGGACTGTGGCCACTGGAATAACAGCGTGGCTGGCAGCCCCTGGTGTGTGTGGCCCAGTGACGGAGAACGGGATTCCTTGGCACGAGTTGGGAGAGCAGCCGTCAGCATTGTAGGAGAAAGATGGAGGCTCGGGCGGCCGCGAGGGAGGTGTTACTTGCTGCTATTTTGCTAACAAGCTGGTTATTTAAAGATTAGCTGAAGCCAAAGTCGGGAAACCGGATGGGGAGTCTCCACGCCCAGGGCAGAGGCAGCCAGGGGTCGGGGAGCCTGGTTGGGTCAGGACAGGGTAGCCACACATTTTTTTTCCCACTTGCTTATTATTAGTAATAATTAGTAATTATTAGCAACAGCGCCATGGAGTCTGGAAAAGGATCACCTGCGTGGAGAAAAGAGGCTAGAAAGATTGGGAGGGGCAGTAGTCTATTCATTGATCCAGGTGGCGGTTATACAATGCTTTATTTTATGATAATTTATTGCAAGTCAACATTTTAAAAAAAGATTTATTTAGAGAGAGAGCGTGAGTGGGGGAGGTGCAGAGGGAGAGGAAGAGAACCTTAAGTAGACTCCCCGCTGAGCGCGGAGCCCCGCGATCATGGCCTGAACTGAGACCAAGAGTCAGACGCTTCACCCAATGAGCCACCCAGGAGGCGCCCCAACATTTTTTTTTGTGCACTTTTCCCTATAGGTTATATTTCATTGTCAAAAGTCTAAAAAGCAGTTATAACAATAAGAGTTAATATTTATTGAGCACTTACTAAATTCAGGCTCTTTGCTGAGTGTTTTACCATATCTTACTGAATCCTCACAGATGTTGTTATTATGGCCATTTTACAGAGGAGGAAATCAAAGCTTAGAGAGGTAAAGTTACTTGTTATGGGGTCAAAGAACACTCAGGCAGGAGAGATGGGATGAGAAACCCTACAGGCTGACTTGGGCATCGCTACCCCATGTTTGAGGATGGGGGACCAGGAAGTTCCCTCCAAAGGGCGGGGGGTTCCTGCGCCTGTTCCTCAGACACGTGTCAGTGCCTCTTGTATTTTCAAGGCTCGGAAGGCAGGCAGGTGTCCGTGGCCATAGGCAGTGGATGTGTCTGGGAGACTGACCCTGAGCAGGGCATTAGCCATTTAACAAGCGTTGAAGGATAGGAATGGGACATCCGTAGGGATGGGCCAGGGAAGGAGGCCAGGGCATATGCAGGAATCATCCAAGATAAAAGAGGTCATCTGGGTGAAACAGGGTCAGACCCAAACTCTGGGGCCCCTCTGCATGTGGGGCCAAACTGCCATTTCCGGAAGACCTACGATGTGCTAAGCACATCCATTATCTTTCTTAATCTTCAGAGCCACCCTGTGAGATCAGTGGTACTGGCCCCATTTTACAGATAAGGGGACTAAGGCTTTGAGAGAGGAAATGACTGGCCCAAGGCCACACAGCCAGTGAGTGGTGGAGCTGCTCTGTCACACTCCAGTGCCCTGTGTTCAATGCACGTGGCAAGCACTGCTTGGTGCTGGGGTGCCAGCACGTCAAGCACCGGTCACGGAAGCTCTAAGCAGCCTGTGACTGGAATCAAGTTCTAAGGCAGATCTGTGGGTCCCTGGGGACGTGGCTTGGCAGAGGGCATCTCTAGACCCCGAAGCAGGGCTGCCTGCTCTGCAGACAGGGCACCAGCCCCAGAGGCATTCCTGCATTCCCAGAACATTTGTCAAGGGCTGGTCCCCGCTAGCCTCTGCCCTCACAGAGCACACGGTCTTGGGGAGAGACAGATAGTGCGCAATCCCCCGAGCAAGTGAAGTGCACAAGAGAGGACTCCATCAGGCAGTGACGGAAATCAGCATAGCGCTGTTGCAAATAAGAGCAGGGAGGGGGCCTGGATGACGTGCTGCAGTCCAAGACGGCCGCTCTAAGAACGTGGCCTCTCGGCTGGGACCTGAAGTATGACAGGAACCCTGACATGCTGGGGAGTGTTCCCTGTAGCACTGTTGATGGTAGGAGGACAGTGGGAACCACCCATTCGTCCATCACCAGGAGGCTAGTTAAATCCATTTACTGAAGTCATTCAGTGTCGCTATTAGAAACGGAGCTGCGGGGGTGCCTGGGTGGCTCAGTCGTTAAGCGTCTGCCCTCGGCTCGGGTCACAATCCCAGTGTTCTGGGATCGAGCCCCGCATTGGTCTTCCTGCTCAGCGGGAAGCCTGCTTCTACTTTTCCCACTCCCCCTGCTTGTGTTCCCTCTCTCGCTGTGTCTCTCTCGGTCAAATAAATAAAATCTTAAAAAAAAAAAAAAGAAAAAAGAAATGCGGCTGCGGTCCTAAATTCCCCACTGCAGAGAGAACTTCAGAGTATGTTGTACAGTTGAAAAAAAAAAAAAAAGAGGTTATAAAACAGCATGGGCAGCATATCATTTTTGTAAGAGCTACATGTGTTTCTGAAAACCGTTCACAGTGGGGGCATGGGAGATCTTTGCTGTCTTCTGTATACTTTTCTAGATTTGGAGTCCTTCCTGAGTAGTAGGACTTGGTGGGGAGGAACAGGGGGTTTGGGCTTCCACAGTTCTCCTCTCCTGCTACCTACCACACTGAAATGGGATGAGGCATGGGCTGGCGAATCAGCAGATCTGGGCCATGCCTCAGCTCTACCATTTCTTGGCTGTGTGACCTTGGACAAGTCATTCTCTCTCTCTCTGAAGCCCAGTTGTCCCTTCTGTGAAACAGAGACAAGAAGAGCTTCAGAGCATGGCTGTGGGTCTTTCGTGAGTTAAAACACATAGAGGACTAGAACAATCGCAGTATTGCATCACTGGCGGCGGCGGCTGTTACCACCGTGGCTGCCAGAGGTGACATAGACTGTGTGCTCATCACATCCTGCATGGACTCTCAGTGCTGACTGTCCCCTAGGCTGGTCTCTTCCCTTGGTCCCTGAGAGTCAGCCCAAGCTGGGGGATGAGGCCCAGGGAGGTGGGGAGCTTAGTTGGGTGCACACAGCTGGCTGGACCCTCCCACCCCCAAGCCCCGGCTACCTCCCCACCAACTCGCTCGCGTATCTGTCAATGAGTATCTTTGCCAGAGACGCTGTTATGGGGCACCCTAGCCCTGGATTTGCTTTTTCTGACAGCCACGAAACCTGCCCAGAAGACAGTTGCTACCTTTCTAGACACTCAGAGAATCTTAAATCTCAGGTAGAGAAACTTCTAGTTGTGAAGTCAAACTCTTGGAATCGTAGAATCTTAGTCATAAATAATCCAGCAAGAGCAAACATGGGCATTTTACAAGTTAGTTTACTGAACCTCTCCTGATGATGGTAATAAATGAGAAACTACCTAATTATCTATCAGCTAGAGATGGTTAAATAAATTACCGTCCAGCCAGACAGTGGCATCCTCGGTGGCTGTAGAGACAATGCCGTAGATCTATACTTGTTGACATGGAAACAAGTCCATGGTGCATTGTTCAGGAAAAGATAGGTTACAAAATGGTGTATATTGTATGATCTCATTTCTGTTAGAAAAAATATGTATAAATACATGCATGCTCCCGTTCAGAGAAACCCCCCTAGAATGACAACCATCAGACTATTCATAGCAGGGTCCCTGTGGGTAGTGAGATGGGAAGGAGCTCCACTGCTTCTTGCACTTGCATCATTCAGGTTCTTTTCAGACTAAGTGACAGGAAACCCAGCCCAAAGCGATTTAAACAAAAGTGGAATTTATTGGCTGCAAACTGTGAAGTCCAGAGGTAAGTCAGGCTCTGTAGAATCCAGGGGCTCAGCAGGATTCAGGGGCTCCCCAGGACTTGATTCTCTTCCTCTTGATTCCCCATTTCTCACTCTGCTTCCTCTGGGTTGTTCCTATGTTCTTAAAGGGCTCTATCATACAGGTGATAAGACGCCCGTCCTGAGGACTAGGCAAGACTTCTTCCTAGAGAGCTCAGACGCAAGTCCCAGGACTGAGTGTGGGTACCGACTGGTCACATTTGTGGATGTGCCCCCCCCCAATCAGTTGCTCTGATTGGCAGCTTGGGCCTGTGTACCCCCCTCCCCCGCCAGAGGTGAGTCAACACCACCTGAACTAGGTAGACTGTGGCCTCTAGAAGGCCAAACAGTGGCCAAACACAGCCAATTCCCCCTCCTGTACTTCTCTGAATTTCCCAAGATGCATGACTTTCATAATCAGAAGAAGTAGTGCAACTTTTGAAGCATCCTGAGCCCAGGTCTTACAGTCAGAAGCTCACTGGGACAGCTCTAGACTCTCTTGGAATCAGAACATTTGAATCTGTGAGGTGCCAGTTCAGCTCAGGAGACATTGGCCCTCTATGTCAGAAGCCTTCTCTGGCCCTGGGAGGAAGCCCTTGAGGGTCTTGCCATCTTTGAGGGAGAAGGATGAGCCAACAGATGATTTATCTGGAAGGTGGGTGTGCATGCAGGGGCTGAGGGAACACAAAAACCAGCTTGAAGCAAGGAAGGCCTTCTGCAGGAGGTAACAGTAAGCTGAGGAGCCAAGAAGAGTACAGGAAAAACACTGTTGGCAGAAGAAACAATGTGTCAGAGGCCCCAACGCATGGGGTGGGGGAACCACCAGCAGAGGAGCAGTGGCGGGCCCAGAACACAGGGGCCTGGAATGCCACAGTAAGAGCTTGGACTTGACCCTGAAGGCAGCGGGGAGACGTTGTGTGATGTTGTGGGAGGAGAGAAATGTCAGCAAACTCAGTCTGGCTGGTACTGAGAGCATAACCTTGGAGAAGTCAGGTCCTTATCTACTGGTCTAAATTCCTTCGCACCTTGGGTCAGAATTCCTGTCCCAAATTGTTCAGCCACAGCTTGTATACCCTCAGAGGTGGGGAGCTCACTCTTGTTCCTTCCACCTCTGGTTAGAAAGCTCCTTCGCAGAATCCAATCCATGGTCTTGCCACTGAGGTCTGTCTCCCAAATGACATGACGGATGCCTGGCAGGGGCCTGCATTTTCAGGCCAGAGGATTCCAAAACCAGTGAGCTCTGGGGCTCTGCATACCCTGCTGGGAGCCCAAATGGAGAGAATCCTATCAACCTGACAGCAGAAGCAGTGTTTTTGATATTTGAACACACATCTTCTTTAATCAATTCTCCAAATTTCCTTTGCATTCTACAAATAAGAAACTGAGAGTCAGAGAGGCCAAGCCACCTATATAACAACACAGAGCAAGTGAGAGGCAGGCTGGGACGTGGACTCTCTTACACCCCTAACCCCCTCCATGGCCCTCCTTATCATCTCCTCCCATCCTGTTTGTAGGTGATGGTCATTTCATCTACTGAGGCTTGGACAGCTTTATTCTGGAAGTCCCAACCATCCCAGATCACCCTGCTATCCTCCTAAATTTGGAGACAGCCAGCAAAATCATCATTAATCAAATGTTGGCGACTATTCTGACAGCAGCATTTTTTGTTTCTGATACATCAAAGCTGTGACACACACAAGCCATGTTTTATGGGCCGTCTCTCTAGTACTTCACCGTGCCCCGCAGCCCACACTTAGTCCTTCACTCTCACACTCCACAAACATTTATTAGTGCCTACCATGCGCCAGGTGCTGTGCTAGACACCAGGCCACGAAGATGCGGCAGAGTGGCCCCTGCCCAGGAAAGCTCAGAGGCGTCACATCAACGAAGGCAGGTGATACGTTGCAGATCAGAGGGAGGTGCCTGTCAGTCGGGGATCTCCTGGGACAGAGAAATTGATTCTACCCCTCGAAGCGGAGTCTTGAGGGATGAATAGGGGTTTTTCAGGAGAAACAACTGGGAAGGGTGAGCCAGGTAGGGGAAGTGGGCTATGCAAAGATCTCACCTGACTCCTACTAAGCTCTTAGGCCCCAGGGTGTCAGGGCAGGGGGAGGCTGGAGAGGTCACCTAGGCCAGAGTTTGGAAGGCCTCAACTATTGAGTCGGGAAGTTTGCATCAGATCCTTGGGTTGAAAAGGAGCCAAAGGCAGGGCAGGTCTAGGTATTAGGAAGGACCTCCCATTGGGCTGGTGACAGTTGGGGAGAACAGTGGGCAGGGCAGGACCATAGGGATGGTGCAGAAAGGCATGTGGCAGGGAGATTTCACAGGGCTTGGGGACTTAGTGGGTGCTGCGGCAGGGGAGAGGGGTGATGTGGGCTTGGGGGCCCTGTGGACCAGTGTCAAGATGAATCCCGGCAAAGGCTGGATGAGTGTCAGTGAGAGAGTCCCCAAGAGGGCCAGCAGGTACCTCTTCAGCTTTCACGAGACTTTAAGCAGCAGCCCAGTGAGGCCTCCAGTGTACCCATGCCCCCACTGAGTGACCAGCAAGTCTCTTCCCCTCATGGAGCCTCAGTTTGCCCCTCTGTAAAATGGGGGTGATGACAATACTTCCCCAGGGATTGTGAGGAAGGTTGGAGGAGGGTATGTGTAGGGCAGCGCACAGTGAGTGCTGGTGACTGGGGGCTGCTCTGATTACCATGGCAAGGCGCCCAGGGGTAAACAAAGAACCAGGTATGTCACCTGCAGAGGGAATTCAGAGACCTGGAGGGGTCTTGCCCCCTGCCTTTCCGTGTCTGTCGGGGAAGACAGAGTCTGGGTCTGGTACTTACGAGAAAAGCTGTAAGGAAGGAGATTCCAGCTTAGACTAGGAAACCCTTTTGGATACAAAGAGCTCTCTGCAGATGGGCTAACTCGAGTGGTAATGAGCTCCCCATCACTGGGAATATTCAAATAGCAACTACACTACAACTTGATGGAAAAGTCTATAGAGTATTTGTGATTCAGCTAAGGATCTGGAAGGTGCTTTCCAGCCCAAAGAGTCTTTGATTTCATGTTTTTCCTTCTCCGATCCTGTTTCCTTATCTGTAATATAGGAAAAACAGCAGCCTGTATCTTAGAGTTGGTTGCAAAGTTTAAGTGAAATCATCCAAATAAAGTGCTTAACCCAGATTTGGTGCATAGCAAGTGATCCTGTCCCCGAGGTGGCTGTTGTACTGTTGTTGATGTTATGCTAAATTCTGGGGTGTGTCACTGCCATCTGAGGGCCTCTGGTTGCTGTCAGTCAGGTGTTCCTGCCTGCCCTTCGGGACCTGCTCTGGGCCCTTCTTATTGCCACTCTCTCCATCTCCAGCTCCTCCCCCATCCCAGGAGGTGGTAGGAATTCCAGACCCTTCTGGGCCCCTTTTAGCTCCTGCTTCAGTGAGAGTTGGCAGGTTGGGGCGGCGGGTGCCATCCGCCTCCCATATGCTTCCTGCTATTTAGAGGAAAACTCTCCCTGTGTTCCTCCAACCACACGGGCTGACATTTCCAGACAGACGCTGGAATCAGCTCTTCGGGGGATTGGCAGATAAATTTGGCCCCGGCTGTTGGGAAAATCTTCAGCCTTACCACGGAAGCAGAGCCCAGGCTCACGGACTTCCGTCCAGCCCGCGACTCCTGGGGCCTGGCCTTCCTGGGGGCTGGAGCACTGTTCTACAGCCTTGCAGACAAGGGTAAGTCTTACCAGCCCAGTCTTACCCCAGGAGAGCCCCTGGTCAGGAACTTGGGGCTTCCGGCTTTGCATTCAGTCAGCAGGAGTTGGCAGGAGGAAGCAGTGCCTCCTCCCCCTCCTCCCAGACACCTGGGTGTTGCCCGGCTCAGCCTGGCAGAGGAGCAGGTTTTAGATTAGAGAAACCTGAGCTCAAGACTGCTTCTTGTCTCTGTGACCTCGGGCAGGTGGCTCCAACTCTCGGAGCCTTTTTTTCTTCATCTGTAAAATGGAGATAGTAATAGAGTCTATCTGATTAAAAGCCCTTAGGATGATGTCAGGTACATTCTAAGTGCTCCGCAAATACTAGGGCTACCGTCATCATCATCATCATTGTTACTATTTGCCCTAGAACAATGTCTGGCACATAGTAGGAGCTCAGTAAATATTAGTGTTTTTCCTTTCTTCTTTCTTAAAACTGTAGCTACTTAGGGAATACTGGGGCATTCCAGAATTAGCTCCAATAGGAGTAACCAGAGGCAGAAATGGGTGAATAAGGCATATAGAGACTGCCACATCCAGGGTATAAAGTATAGTGGCTGGTTTCCCAGCCCACACACACACACACACACACACACACACACACACACACAGACTTGTTCTCTAAGTCCCAAGGTTTCATTCACCCCTGCTGGAATCTGGAATGACCATCTGCTTGACTCCTGAGGCCATGCAACACAGAACAGCTTGTTTTGGATGGATGGGAGGGAGAGGAAGGCCTGGCTTGAGGCAGAGTTGGGGGAGACTCTGGGCATCAAATGCAGCAGGAGGGTTCGGAGAGCCTTAAGCAGTTCTATTTGGCTAGAGTAGAAGGTGGGTGGCAGGAAGGTGTGGGAAGCAAGTTTAAGCTTCATTCAGCACTTCCTGACTGAGTCTGAGTACTGGGCCTCACGCCAGGCACTGGGGAAACTGACGGAAAAGATGGGCATGTTTCCTGCCCTCAAGAAGCTCTGGTTCTTACTGGGGGAAGGGATATAGATGACAAACATGCAAACAGTGAATTAACAAGGTTCTAGATTGTGCTCAAGTAGACTCAGGGGCTGGGAGAGGGGGTGGCAGGGGATGATGGTGGGAGTAGGCAGGGTGGTCAGAGAGGGCCTCTCTGTGGTCTGAAAGATCCCTGCGAGTGCTAGTCAGGGTAAAGGCGAGGGGCAGAGAAAACAGCAAGAGCAAATGTTGGGAAGGCGGCAGGAGTCAGATCCTAGAGGCCTTGAATGCCTGGTCCAATCAGAACTGCCCTTAAGGGTGATAGACACAGGGAGTGGGGAAGAGATGAGAACCAGGAGACCTGTCTGCAAAGATTGACCCAGAGTCTGCTGTGCACGCTGTTGGAGGCTGTCAGTGGGGCAATTCTGGACCAGGGAGAGGGGCATGAACAGGGATGAGGGAGAGCGCATTTCATGGGGGTGGGGCACCTGAGCAGAATCCTGAGACTTGAGACAGGTACGGTTTGAAGGGAGAATCTGGACCTGTGTGTAGCTAGTGGTGGAGTCAGGTAAGGGAGGAGACTTCAGGGAACTTAGAAACAGATCCCAGAGTGGTCAGGAAGAGTCTTATTGGAGAGCCAAGTGTGGGCTGCAGGGAGGGGCTTCCTCACAGCCTGGGATGGCAGGTGGCAATGCCAGCAGGTGGGACAGTGAGCACAGACTGATGCACTTACCTGCATTAGACCCAGAGGCCAATTCTAGATGTTTGACTGCTGTGTGACTTTGGGAAAATCACTTGATCTCTCTGAGCCTCACCTGTTGTGATAATACTGAATCAGTTGGCATTGCATTTGGCTGCATATGATAGAAGGGAGAAAAGTAACCGTGACATAAACACCCAGGAGGTTATTCTCATATAACAAGAATCCAGAGCCAGTGCAGCAATTCAAAGGAGTAATCAAGGGCTCAGGCCCCTGCCACGCTTAGCAGATATCCTTCATTCTTGTGGCTATAAAATGGCTACTTTGCCGTTGTGTCTGAATTCCAGGCAGCACAAAGAAAGTAAAGACTACATATGCTTTCTGAATCTGTCCTTACCAGGAAAACAATGGATTTCCTGGAAACCCCACCCAGTGGACTTGTGCCTACATCTCGCTTGCCAGATGGGGCCACATGGCCACCCTAGCTGCAAGGGAAGCTGGTGAAGTAAATACTTCTAATGGCGTGCTTCTGTTAATTAGGCAAAAGAAAAGAATGACAAGCAGGATAGCTAGCAGGATCCACTTTAAAGTGCGCACCTCACAGGGGCTGTTGGAAGATTCTATGACACGATTAATGTGCATAAAACATTTAGCAACTAGAAGAGCCACCTCTCAATAAATGGTAGCTGCCTTTATTATATTGTTCTACCTGCGTGCATTTACTCATTCATTCGGCAAGCACACATTGTTCTGGGCAGTATATACTGTCCTGGAGATGTGACAGGGACAGTCCCTGCTCTTTTGATACTCACACTGAGGAGGGAAAACAGGCAGGGAACAGGCACTTCACTCCATTCCAATCAGTGTCATAAGAAGATTGGAATGCCCATTTGTTTGTGTCTGTTTTCTTACTGCTGTGGTCTGACCACATAGAACAGTGCATGGCATACATTAAGCACTCAATAAATAGTTACTGAACGAATGAAATAATTTAAGAAATACTCATTAAGGGCCTACTCTATACAAAGGTCTTTGGGCTGGATAGAGAAAGTAGGTAACACATTGCCTCCCCCCCCCCAACAGAAGTGGGAAAGAAAATTCTATAGACCAGGCCTGTGGGCGGGTGCTGGAGACCTTGCAATGAACAAGAGTGTTGTGGCTCCTGCCCCCACTGAGCCCACAGTCTAGGGGCAGGAGCACTGGAGAAGGAGTCTGGAGTCCCAAGATCACGTATGTTTATGTATTCCGGAGTGAGTCCCATCTCCTCCCTAGGGCTGTCCTCACCTGTATGACAAGTGTGACGGGTCCTGTGTGGAATATCAGTGATGCTGGGGACGATGGTGTGTGCTTCATAAGCTCTATAGCTCTGTGTGTGGGGGGGTGAAACAGAGGCAGTTGGGGTGGATGCCAGCTTGCCATGTTAGAGGAGGCAACTGTTGCAAGGATGAGAGAGGACTGCATCTGAGCCCCTTGAAATCTCCAGGGGACCTGGGAGGGTGAGGAGTCTGGGCTCTGCTTCCATCCTCACACACTCCAGTGTCTGGGCCTGGCAGTTTGTCAGCAGCCAACCAGCTGGGCATGGAGCTTCCAGCATCAGATGTGGGCAGGCAGCAAGTAGGCTGTGGTGGGTCCCCCAGGTGAGAAGTAGGGATGACTGTAGTTATCCGGGACCTGTTGGAGGTGGGGAAGCAGCCTGGAATTTGAGGGTAGAGATCTGGTTCTGTCAACTTGCTTGGCTGTGTGACCTTTGGGAGACTTCTTGACCCCTCTGAGCTTTGATTTCCTTGTTAACAAAATGGGTATAACAATCCTTGCCTTCCCTACTCCTTTGACCCACTACTTGGCACATAGTAGGCATCCAGTATTGGTAGTATATTTTCCTTGTTGGGAAGGGAAAGCAGACATTAACTAAGCCCTATTATGTACCAGGCTTGGTACTGGACACACCATCTCATTTTATTACAGCTCTAAGGAGGTGGCCTCTTTCCTTTTTATTAGAGGAGAGTACTAATACTCTGGTGCCTCATTTTCCCTCCTGCTGTCTCAGACAGACTGAGTTGCTGGCTTTGCTGGGATCCCTGCTGAACTGAAGCCCTGAGGGTCCTTGAGGAAGGGCCCAAGGCAGTTCAAGATGTTTGCTGTGAGACCATTACAGCAGCCAGTGAGGTTAGAGATAGGGGTGGTCAGAGCAGGAATTCAGTCCTCATCAAATGGGCAAGGAGCCAATAAAAGATGGCCCCAGGGATGACTGATGGAGTGGGACAGACTGAAGGATCATAAATGCTCTTCCTCTTTATTCAGTGGGCAGTGAGCCCAGCCCTTGAGATGAGGTGGCAGCCAGCCTGGCCCTTGCTGCCACTCTTGGCCATGACACTTTGCCCAGTGGCCATCTCTGCTTGTGTTTGAAGTGAGGCCAGGAGTTAAAGAAAAAAAAAAGGGGGGAAGGCTTGGGAGATTCTCTAGGCCTGGGAAGGTGAGTTTTCCCAGTTGAATACCCACAGAAGGCCTCTTGGAGGTACCCCAATCACTGGGTGAGAAATAGGAAAACAGGACTCTGGAATAAAACACTGGATACAGCAATAGAAATGCAAGTGGCCCATTCTGGGCCTTACAAATAGCGGAGCAGGTAACCAGCTAGAGAATAGAGGCTTTCAGTGTCACTCTAGCATGGACCAGGTTTGACACTGACCTTGGCTCTGGGCTGTTTGGGGTACACAGCGCCCATCCACCAGATCCCTGGTGTTGATGGCAGAGGTGTTGTCCGTGGTGCTGAAGAGACTGTTCGGCCCTCTTCATCCAGGGCTGCTGTCCATGGTTGTGTCTTCAGATAATTCTCTAATCATTTCCAGGACTCTGGTTTCTGGGGGACCCAGCTAGGAGGTCAGAAGCTTTGGTCCTGGGATTGAACAAATTGGAGCAGAAATATCTGAGGTAGATATGTTACTGTCTCGCATGTACCCTTTTAAGAATGTTTTACGTATTGTGCCATTTATTTCTAAACACCAGTCTACCTTCCTTTCGGGAAGTGCTCATATGTATCCTCATTTTAGATGTGAGCAAACAGAAGCTTAGAGAATTTAAGTGACCTGAGGATGCTCTCTCTCCCTGTCTATGCTCAGTTTCTTTAGTCGTAATAGGAAGGTTGTTGGTAGCATTTCACAAGCTGATGGTTGGGGCCAAGCTTTGTAAACTGATGCATGGATGAAGTGATGTTAGTCTTACACACAGAGGAAGGCATGAGGAGATTACTAAATACATATGCTTTTCAAACCTCATGAGGTTTTCTGGAAGGTGTGAGATTTGAGCCATATCCGAAAGGGACCTGAGGCTCAGGGATTATATAGAAAAGACAGGAATTCCCATTAACTGAACACCAACTATGTGCCAGACCCCATGCTGGGCACTTGACAAGTCTGATCTCTCTATCCTCACAGCCACACTGGGGAGGAGTGCCTGGTTCCATTTTATAGATTTGAAGTAGAGAGAAGAGTCTTCCTAGGGTTACTTAGCTAGAAAGTGATGGAGTTGAGAAGACTTGAGGACTAGAAACCATAGACTTGAACATCAAGGCTAGAAAAGATCCTGGGTGTCATCTGGTCCAACTCAGAGAAGGGGTGTGACCTACTGGGGACATACAACAGGACTCAGACTGGGTTTGGCTTTCTTCTGTGTATTTTCTCCCCCAGTACAGCAGAACCACCACTCTCCTGTCACGGCTGGCCTAGGCTCCAGGGAGATGAAAATTGGCATTGTGTCACAAACCAGGACCAGGTATCAAAGAGGTCCAAAATTCAAGTCCTGGATCTGCCATCTGTGGGCTGTGTGGCTTTGGATAAGTCACTTAACCTCTCTGAGACTGTTTCCCCATCTCTTACAGGGCAAAAGGGTGCTGTAATCACTTCCCTACAGTGTGGTTTTGAGGATCAGAAGAGAAACAGCATGTGTGAAAGGCTAACAGATCCATTGTTGGAAATAAGACCCAGAGAAGGGAGGGAAGACCCCCAAGGTGGCACAGCAAATCTCAGAAGATACTTGCAGGGAAGGGCCTAGAACTGCCCCCCACCAGTGTCACTTCCCAGTGGGACTAGCAGCCAGGCTGGGGCAGCACCTGGCAGCCCCAGCTGACAGACATTCCTTCAGGCAGGCAGACTCAAGCCCCAGAGCCAAGTGCCCCTGTGGGAGTCAGTGGCTGGGCCAGCTCTGGCTGTTCCTCCACCAGGCACCCTAACAGCTCCAAGTTTAATATGCCTCACAGGGCTGTCGTCACGCCCAATTAGGCTCTCCTCAGCCACCCTGTCTCCAGGACCCCGTTGTGACCATCTGAGGCTCTGGACGTGATTGCGGCCACTGCCCTTGGCAGCTGTTGGGCTTTTCAGAGAAGGTGGCTCCCTGCTCTTATGATCACCCATGGCCCTAGAGATCTGACTCCCCAGCCCAACACAGGTGGCCTTAGCTCCTGGTGCAGAGATTTGGCTGCACCCTCCTCCCCCTCCCCCAGCTCCAAGGCCTGGCACTAAAGCAAAGTGAGGAAGGAAAGGAGGGAAAGATGGCAGGAATGACAGAGGAGAACCAGGAGAAAGGAAGGCAGGGAGCTTAGCACCGCCAGCTGGCCTCCTCTGCTGCGGCCGGTGTCAGCCGTAGTGCCCGGCCCTCCCACGCCCGGGCCTCCCACGTGAACTTCACGAGACACGGCGCCTCAACCGCATCCCCCGCAAAGCTCTCCACAGCCTCTGCAGCCAGCAGGATGCAAGATCGCGCTCGGGTCACAGACCCTGAGACACAGTGTGACGCGGGGTCTGAGGGGTGGGCTGGTGTGCAGCTAGGTCCGGGGTCATTCTGGGACTCTGGTAGTGGAGGACTTTTCATGACAAGGATACAACCTGGGGACTCCCATCCAGCACCCATCAGTACAGAGCAAACATGTTTAAGGAGGGGAGGGATGGACGGAGGGGGGAGGAAGGAAGGGAAAGAAAATACTGAAAGGCATTCCAGATAGGGGGAACTTCCACAAACTTGAGCTTAGGGGTGTCCTTTGCATGGTTTCCTTACATAAATCATATCGTAATGAACGACTTACCTTTACATTTTGCTTTTCCCCCCTCATCCTCTATTTGCATCTATCCAAGTCCAAGTGCAGCTGTAGTTCACCATCTCTTCTGCTTAGCAGCATTCCATGGCATGTCAACACCACATTTTGTCTGTCCTCCTGCCGGTGGACGTCTTGGTGTTTCTCATTCTTCCCTGTAAGCAGTGCTACCGTCAGCTTCCTTGTGGACGCTCGTGAGTGTTTCTCTGGAAGCAGGCGTTTCTGTTTTAATAAACACTGCCAAATTGCCCTCTGTGGTAGTCAGGCCACTTGAGTTACTGATACATCTGAGTTCCCATTTCCTCCGGCCTCACCGAGTTGAATCATCAAGGCTTTAATTTTGCCAGTCTGCTGGGAGGAAACGCCTCCTTGTCATTCGCATCGCCTGCCGATTGGGAAAGGCTGAGCTTTATTATCTGTTTAACGGACATCTGAATTTCCTCATCTGCAAAATGCCCGATTATATACTTTGCCCAGTTTTTTCTGGGTCGCTCATGTTTCTCTTATTAATTTGTTAAAGAGGTTTATATGTGTGGCTTATGAGTCTTTGTCATGCTTGTTGCAAATATCTTCTCCCAGTGTGTTGCTTGTCTTTTAACTTTATGTCTCTTTTGTTCAGATGTTTAAAATTTGGGTAATAAAGCATCACTTTTACCTTTACTTGCTTTTGTTTATGACTTAAGAAGGCCTTCCCCACCCAAGGTCGTGAAGATATGCTGTATTTCCTTCTAATAATTTTAAAGCTTTGTTTTCCTTTTATGGCCCATATTCAGGTCTTTAATCCACCTGGATTTTATCTTGGCATGTGGTATAAAGCAGGGATCTAACTTAATTTTTACGTGGATAGTCTCTTGTCCCAGCAGATTTACTGAATACTCTTTCCTTTTCTCACTGTTTTGAAATACCCTCCCTGTTTTATGTTTAAATGCCCATGTATTTATGGATCTGTTTCCAGGAACTCTGTGCTGTCTCATCGATTCCTTTGTCTATCCCAATTCTACACTAATTACTGTATCTCATTGTTTTTTCAACAGAGACTAATTGACATTTGGACCCTTGAGCTGGACTGTCCTGCTCATTACAGGTTCTTTATTTTCCCCGATTCAATCCTTGGCACTCGGTGCTAGGAGAAAACCCCCATACACACACTCCCCAGTCATTGTTACAACCCAAAATGCCCTGATCCTTTCTAAAGATGCCCTAGGAGGGCAGCCCCACCTGCTGCTGGGAACCACCAAAGTAGCTTCTAATGGGGTTCAAGCCCCTCCCCCTATTCTTGATTCTTCCTTTTCATGATTTCTTTCTACTCCGCTTTGCTGCCAGGAATGGAATCCGTAAGATGATGCTCTCTCAGGCATCTCTGGAGCTGGGACTCCCTTCAACCAAGGCCACCCACTCATTTGGGAGGAAGAGGGGCTCTGATTGTTAGAAATTACTGTCTTACTATGACCCACTCCCTCCCTGGATCCTGGAGCCCACAAACCCAAATCCCTCCTCTTTGGCCCATCCTTCATTGACCTCAAAGAGTAGACAGAGATCTCCCTTCCCTCTCAGCAACTTTCTCCAGACTCCAGCTCAATAACTCCAGTTCCCTTCAATGTTCCTCAAGCACTTGGCTTCACTGGCATGTTTGAGTTTGAATTGGACACACACTGGCTAAGAATTCCTTCTCTCCTATCTATTAGCTGTGTGACTCTGGGAAAGTCAGTTAACCTCTCTGGGCCTCATTCATTAAATGGAGATAATAGGTTCTCCACCTTACAGGGTCAATGAGAGGTGTAAATGATTTGGAGCATGACAAGTCCTGGGGCTGATGGGGTTGCTCAAAAAGTGATAGCTGTTAACATTATTCGTGTGATTATTGCTTCTCCATGATTCTCATGGTGGTCGCTGTCCCATGCCCACTCATTAGGTGAGGTGCCCAGAGCTGAATGGAGCAGCCGGGTGGGCTCTGGTCAGGGCTAAGACCACCACTGCCTCCTCTGTCTGAGAAGCTGAGATAGCAGGGTTAGCTGCTGGGCTGGTTGTGGGGGTGACAAAGAGGAGTCAAGGCTCAATCCGAGGTTTTGTTCTGATCAGTTAGGAAGGTGGAGCTACCGTCAGTTGGGCTGGGGAGACTGTGGGAAGAGCAAGTTTGTGGGTGGGGTCAGGAGCGCAGGCTTGGACATACCAAGTTAGAGATGCCTATTAGACATCCAAGCGGACACTTGAGTGGACAGTTGGATACATGAGTCTGGGGTTCAAGGGAGGGATCCAAGCTAGAGATGTGAGTGTGGGGGTCTTCAGACTTTCCCAGACCTTTTTCTCTGCAATTGTATGAGCGTTGTTTTATTTCATGTGCTTTTCTCATAAAAGGAAACATATTCTGATCGGCAGCCTACTTTCATTATGGATCCTATGGTTTGGAGAATTTTTCCTCAGGTCTGTACGTAGAGATGGACCTCGTTTTTTTGTCACAGCTGCGTAATATTCCACAGCATGTCTGGTTCGAAATTCTGCCCCTGGTGTCCTACTGTGAGACCCTGGCTGTTTCTTGCCTTCTTCTCTTCCTGTACCATGAGCGACCTTGCAGAGGTCTCCTTGTGCGGTTGCTCTGGCTGGCCTTGGGACCGTGGAATTGCTGGTGGCAGCCCCAGGCTTACCCATTTTTTAAAAATTTGATCTCTGCCCCAGAGTTTGTTTAAAAGTGTCTTGGACAGGGGGAAGGGGGCGTGCCTGGGTGGCTCAGTCCGTTGAGCATCTGCCTTCAGCTCAGGCCATGATCCAGGGTCCTCGGACCGAGCCCAGCGTCGGGCTCCTGCTCAAGCAGGGAGTCTGCTTCTCTCTCCCTCTGCCCCTCGCCCTCTCGTTCTCTCTCTCTCTCAAATTAAAAAAAAAAAAAGTTTCTTTGGAAAGTTTGAAAACAAGTATGTGTTGAGCCAGGCCTTTAACTGGGCCTGAGTTCAGAGCTGTGGACCAACTTGCGGACCCTTCTGACCTGAAGATGCCAGCGCTCTGTAGTTGTGGAGATGAGAAAGCACAGCGGTTAAGCAGGCTGGCCTGGGAGTCTGACAGTTCAAGTCCCATTTCCGGCTTTCTCAACATGTGTCCTGGGCAAGTTCCTTCCTTTCTTTATGCGTCTGCTTTCCCACCCACACCGCAAAGGTAACAAGAATGCCCACCTCTCCCTTACAGGAGTGGTGGGGATTACAGCAGATAATGAATGCCAAGCCATGAGCTTAGCTAAGGCCTGTTATAGCTTAGCCAAGTGCTTAGGGCTAAGCGCTCTCTCTCCGTGAACCCTAGTATTTATCATGTATAGCTATGAGTCTTAAGTTGTGAAGATTTCCTGCTTCATTCTCTGTTCCTTTTCTTCCTCTCATCTTTTTTTTGAAGGTTTTATTTATTTATTGACAGAGACAGAGAGAGAGCACGCACACACGCAGGGGGAGCGGCAGAGGGAGAGGGAGAAGACTCCCTGCTGAGCAGGGAGCCTGCCGATGTGGGGTTCGATCCCAGGACCCTGGGATCATGACCTGAGTTGAAGACAGACACTTAACTGACTGAGCCAGCCAGGCGCCCCTCTCGCATCTTTTTTGTATTCCTTTATATAAAGTAAGAAAAAGAAATAGATAAGAGATCAGGAGAAAAGACAACAAAGACAGAAGTGAGCCAGTTCCAGGTTATACTTTGCTAAAGGTAGGTTATAAATCTGCCTCTGAGCTACTTACTGGACAAAGGAAAAGGGGAAACACAAGGAGTAGCCGGACTCACAGCGCCCTTGAAAGGGAAAGAGGCAGTTAATGGCTCAGGTGTGTGCAGAGTGACCGTGCCTTCCGTGCCATGTATACAGGAAGCACGGTAACAGTGGGGGCTACTACAACTCTGTTCTCCAGACAGCCCAAGGTTCAGAGGGGCTGTGGCTCTGGGACCCTGCAGGCCAGGATAGCGTGGGGTGGGGGATGGAGCTTGAGCTCTTGGCCTCCTAGTCTGGTGGGAAAGAGAGTCAGGACCACACCTACCCTTCTGCATGGCAGAGTGGGCACCAGGCTGGAATGGGGGCTCAGAAGTGTGCAAACTGGACCGAGGGGCAGTGAGTTTCAGTAAGGAGAGGCTTCATGGAGGAGGTGGTATTTGCCTTGGGCCTCAAAGGCCAAGCAAGACTCTGACCCCTGGAGATGAATGTGGAAGTCATGAGATCCCCGCCAGGTCCTGCCTGGGGAGGGAGCATCTGTTCATGGCCTCTCACAGACAAAGGAAACTTAGAAACTTGAGTTCAACTGCCCTCCCCATGATGGGAAAGCTGCGACCCAGAGAAGACAGGGATGAGCCTGAAGTCACATAGAAAGGCAGGGACATAGTAGGCCTGAAATCCAAGCCTCCTGCCTCCCTGACCAAACTAGTTCAGCCCCAGCCCACACCCTCACTCACCATGGCGCCTGCTCTGGGCTCTGACTCGCCTCCTGCTGGGTCATTAACTACCTACTGCCTGCCACGTGGTGTCCCCTGATATTGAACTCCCACGTTGTGACTTACAGAGGCCCAGAATAGCAGTCCTAGGCGGGGGCAGGGGGGACACCTCCGCTGCTGTCTTCTCTGGGCTAACCGAACTCACGGTCACAGCTCCTTCCCCAGGATAAAGCAGAGCTTGGATCCTAGGCCTCAGTGTCATTGCAGAAGAACTGGCTTGTCCCTCAGTAAGACTCTAGCATCAGAGGTGAAGTGCTTGCCCTGGGAGCCCTGGATGCACACTGAGCCCCAACTTGGACCCCAGTCTGAATCTTGACCCTGGCCCCTGAATCTTGACTGGGCCCCTGACCTTGATCCAAGACTAAACTCTCACCTCTTCCCCAGGTTAAGCCCTGACCCTGACTCCAGACTGAGTTCTGACCTTGGCAGTTGGGGACATATAGTTGGGGTCAAGCTCTTCTCCCTCTACTCAACTGAGGAACCGCCAATAAAGTCCAGTGGTTCTTGACTCAAATAGTACCCTGAGGGTTCTGTCTCAAGGATCTGCCCCCTACACCCTGGTCTTGACCTCAACGGCCTGGGGACCAGTAGCCATGGGTGATAGACAAGCCATTTAATCCCGCCTGCTCTGACCATGAACTCTACATCCCCAAACAGGCTGTCCGCACAGCTGAAACCCTCCCTCCCCCTCCTCCTGATTTGCCTCCTAACTCCCCGTGCCATGTGATCCATGTGAGGGCTGAGATATTTATAAAATCTGTGTCCTTCATGATAAAGCCAGCCCCAGGGACCGGGGCCAGAGCAGCTCTATTCAGCCTCCGAAGCCCCGAAAACTTCAAACCGCATCCACTGAGGAGGGCCCTCATCACAATCCACCTGCCGTCACGGCTCCTGCATTTCCGAGCTGCCCCCTCTCTTGCGCTTCACCAGACTCAGAACACTGTTCCCAGCAGCTACCAACCCTGGCTGAGCGGAGGAGGCCAGGCCTGGAGGCAGGCAGCAAATACCCAGCTCTACGTGTAGGTCTGTCTGTCTTGCAGACAGGAACAGTGGCCCCCGAACCTTGGCACTAGGAAGTGGGTTCAGCAAGGAGCAAAGTGCTCAGCATAAGGCCTGGCGGAGAGTAGCTGCTGGGTGTTAGCACCAGTCCCACCACAACCGGTGCCTGTGAGTGAGTGGCCAGGACCCACTGCCACTTTCCCAGCCTGCCACAGTGCTGAAGGTGCAGAATTTGGGGTGTCTCAGTTAAAATACAGATCACCCTGGGCGCACCTGGGAGGCTTAGTCAGTTGAGCATCCGACTCTTGGTTTCAGCTGAGGTCGGGATCTCGGGGTCTTGAGATCGAGCCCCATGTTGGGCTCCGTGCTCGGCAGGGAGTCTGCTGGAGATTCTCTCTGCCCCTCCTTCCGCCACAGAAACTTTCTCCTGCACATGCTCTCTCTCTCTCTCAAATGAATGAATGAATGAATGAAAGAAAGAAAGGAAGAAAGAAATACAGATCACCCTAGAAGGGAGGCAGCTTAAGTCTGCTTTTGAGGAGTCGCAGAGGCTCCTGNTGAATGAATGAAAGAAAGAAAGAAAGAAATACAGATCACCCTAGAAGGGAGGCAGCTTAAGTCTGCTTTTGAGGAGTCGCAGAGGCTCCTGAGAACATTCTGACTCCACATGGTGAGCGTCAGAGCTGGGGGACAGGCAGGGAACGGCGTTGTGTCTCCGAACAGCCCCCTGTACCAACACCACCTTCAGCAATAGGTCAGGGACCTAGGGGTCTTCCAGGCCACCCCTGCCCAGAGCAGAAGCCCCTCCTCACGTTCTGCCCACATTCCTCGGACCTCTGCTTACACTCAAGTTCACCCTGTCCTGGGCAGCTCCTTGCACCGTTGGAATTTTTCTTAGATTGTGCCAAAATCTTTCTCCCCATAATTTCTGCCCTCTTATCCAGATGGTTCCTCTGGGAATATTTATTGTTGAGCCCAGCTGTGTACATTGGGCTCTGAAGATCCATGAAAAGAAAGCCTGACATGCTCCCCTCTGTCAAGGAGTTCACAATCCACTTTTATTTTTTTATTTTTTTTNCGCCCTTGAAAGGGAAAGAGGCAGTTAATGGCTCAGGTGTGTGCAGAGTGACCGTGCCTTCCGTGCCATGTATACAGGAAGCACGGTAACAGTGGGGGCTACTACAACTCTGTTCTCCAGACAGCCCAAGGTTCAGAGGGGCTGTGGCTCTGGGACCCTGCAGGCCAGGATAGCGTGGGGTGGGGGATGGAGCTTGAGCTCTTGGCCTCCTAGTCTGGTGGGAAAGAGAGTCAGGACCACACCTACCCTTCTGCATGGCAGAGTGGGCACCAGGCTGGAATGGGGGCTCAGAAGTGTGCAAACTGGACCGAGGGGCAGTGAGTTTCAGTAAGGAGAGGCTTCATGGAGGAGGTGGTATTTGCCTTGGGCCTCAAAGGCCAAGCAAGACTCTGACCCCTGGAGATGAATGTGGAAGTCATGAGATCCCCGCCAGGTCCTGCCTGGGGAGGGAGCATCTGTTCATGGCCTCTCACAGACAAAGGAAACTTAGAAACTTGAGTTCAACTGCCCTCCCCATGATGGGAAAGCTGCGACCCAGAGAAGACAGGGATGAGCCTGAAGTCACATAGAAAGGCAGGGACATAGTAGGCCTGAAATCCAAGCCTCCTGCCTCCCTGACCAAACTAGTTCAGCCCCAGCCCACACCCTCACTCACCATGGCGCCTGCTCTGGGCTCTGACTCGCCTCCTGCTGGGTCATTAACTACCTACTGCCTGCCACGTGGTGTCCCCTGATATTGAACTCCCACGTTGTGACTTACAGAGGCCCAGAATAGCAGTCCTAGGCGGGGGCAGGGGGGACACCTCCGCTGCTGTCTTCTCTGGGCTAACCGAACTCACGGTCACAGCTCCTTCCCCAGGATAAAGCAGAGCTTGGATCCTAGGCCTCAGTGTCATTGCAGAAGAACTGGCTTGTCCCTCAGTAAGACTCTAGCATCAGAGGTGAAGTGCTTGCCCTGGGAGCCCTGGATGCACACTGAGCCCCAACTTGGACCCCAGTCTGAATCTTGACCCTGGCCCCTGAATCTTGACTGGGCCCCTGACCTTGATCCAAGACTAAACTCTCACCTCTTCCCCAGGTTAAGCCCTGACCCTGACTCCAGACTGAGTTCTGACCTTGGCAGTTGGGGACATATAGTTGGGGTCAAGCTCTTCTCCCTCTACTCAACTGAGGAACCGCCAATAAAGTCCAGTGGTTCTTGACTCAAATAGTACCCTGAGGGTTCTGTCTCAAGGATCTGCCCCCTACACCCTGGTCTTGACCTCAACGGCCTGGGGACCAGTAGCCATGGGTGATAGACAAGCCATTTAATCCCGCCTGCTCTGACCATGAACTCTACATCCCCAAACAGGCTGTCCACACAGCTGAAACCCTCCCTCCCCCTCCTCCTGATTTGCCTCCTAACTCCCCGTGCCATGTGATCCATGTGAGGGCTGAGATATTTATAAAATCTGTGTCCTTCATGATAAAGCCAGCCCCAGGGACCGGGGCCAGAGCAGCTCTATTCAGCCTCCGAAGCCCCGAAAACTTCAAACCGCATCCACTGAGGAGGGCCCTCATCACAATCCACCTGCCGTCACGGCTCCTGCATTTCCGAGCTGCCCCCTCTCTTGCGCTTCACCAGACTCAGAACACTGTTCCCAGCAGCTACCAACCCTGGCTGAGCGGAGGAGGCCAGGCCTGGAGGCAGGCAGCAAATACCCAGCTCTACGTGTAGGTCTGTCTGTCTTGCAGACAGGAACAGTGGCCCCCGAACCTTGGCACTAGGAAGTGGGTTCAGCAAGGAGCAAAGTGCTCAGCATAAGGCCTGGCGGAGAGTAGCTGCTGGGTGTTAGCACCAGTCCCACCACAACCGGTGCCTGTGAGTGAGTGGCCAGGACCCACTGCCACTTTCCCAGCCTGCCACAGTGCTGAAGGTGCAGAATTTGGGGTGTCTCAGTTAAAATACAGATCACCCTGGGCGCACCTGGGAGGCTTAGTCAGTTGAGCATCCGACTCTTGGTTTCAGCTGAGGTCGGGATCTCGGGGTCTTGAGATCGAGCCCCATGTTGGGCTCCGTGCTCGGCAGGGAGTCTGCTGAAGATTCTCTCTGCCCCTCCTTCCGCCACAGAAACTTTCTCCTGCACATGCTCTCTCTCTCTCTCAAATGAATGAATGAATGAATGAATGAATGAATGAAAGAAAGAAAGAAAGAAATACAGATCACCCTAGAAGGGAGGCAGCTTAAGTCTGCTTTTGAGGAGTCGCAGAGGCTCCTGAGAACATTCTGACTCCACATGGTGAGCGTCAGAGCTGGGGGACAGGCAGGGAACGGCGTTGTGTCTCCGAACAGCCCCCTGTACCAACACCACCTTCAGCAATAGGTCAGGGACCTAGGGGTCTTCCAGGCCACCCCTGCCCAGAGCAGAAGCCCCTCCTCACGTTCTGCCCACATTCCTCGGACCTCTGCTTACACTCAAGTTCACCCTGTCCTGGGCAGCTCCTTGCACCGTTGGAATTTTTCTTAGATTGTGCCAAAATCTTTCTCCCCGTAATTTCTGCCCTCTTATCCAGATGGTTCCTCTGGGAATATTTATTGTTGAGCCCAGCTGTGTACATTGGGCTCTGAAGATCCATGAAAAGAAAGCCTGACATGCTCCCCTCTGTCAAGGAGTTCACAATCCACTTTTATTTTTTTATTTTTTTTTATGATTTTTTTATTGTATTATGTTAGCCACCATACAGTACATCCCCGGTTTCCGATGTAAGGTTCGTTGTTTCATTAGTTGCGTACAACACCCAGTGCACCATGCAATACGTGCCCTCCTTACTACCCATCACCAGCCTATCCCATTCCCCCACTCCCCTCCCCTCTGAGGCCCTCCGTTTGTTTCTCATAGTCCATAGTCTCTCATGCTTCATTCCCCCTTCTGATTACCCCCCCTTTCTTTATCCCTTTCTTCCCCTACCGATCTTCCTAGTTCTTATGTTCCATAGATGAGAGAAATCATATGATAATTGTCTTTCTCTGCTTGACTTATTTCACTTAGCATTATCTCCTCCAGTGCCGTCCATGTTGCAGCAAATGTTGAGAATTCGTTCTTTCTGATAGCTGAGTAATATTCCATTGTATATATGGACCACAGCTTCTTAATCCAGTCATCTGTTGAAGGGCATCTCGGCTCCTTCCATGATTTGGCTATTGTGGACAATGCAGCTATGAACATTGGGGTGCATATGGCCCTTCTCTTTACTACGTCTGTATCTTTGGGGTAAACACCCAGTAGTGCAATGGCTGGGTCATAGGGTAGTTCAATTTTTAACTTTTTAAGGGACCTCCACACTGTTTTCCAGAGTGGCTGTACCAACTTGCATTCCCACCAACAATGTAGGAGGGATCCCCTTTCTCCACATCCTCTCCAACAATTGTTGTTTCTTGCCTTGTCTATTTTTGCCGTTTTAACGTAAGGTGGTATCTCAGTGTGGTTTTGATTTGAATTTCTCTGATGGCTAATGATTTTGAACATTTTTTCATGTGTCTGTTAGCCATTTGTCAGTCCACTTTTAGAGTCCAGTGGACCTGGGTTCTAATCCTGACTCCGCTTGTTCCTTGCTGTGTGACCCTGGGCNACAGTCCACTTTTAGAGTCCAGTGGACCTGGGTTCTAATCCTGACTCCGCTTGTTCCTTGCTGTGTGACCCTGGGCAGGTCCCTGAACCTCTGGGACTCAGCTGTAAAATGGGTTGCCACGCAGATGATACAGGGTGATGCAGGAGAGGCTGCTAGGACAGGGCCTGACGTGTGTTTGGAACTCAATTAATGGCTGTGTGGGGCCGTGCAGTCGGAGGGCGGCATGGCCGAAGCAAGAATAGGCACCTGTCCAAAGGAGGGGGAAGCAGCCCACACCTGGGCAGGGGCATGGCTCTGAGAAGGTGGTGCAAAGCTGGGACCTGATCAGCCAGGCAGACAGAGAGGGAAGGCTCTCCTGGCCATGAGAAGCAGCTATAGAGGTCTGGAGGCTTGACACCCACAGGCTGTCATGGTGGCAGAAGCCTGGGTGTGTAATGGCAGTTAAGGCCGGAGAAACCACCTGAATTGCGTCACAAAGGACCCTTGCGATTGGGCCACGGAGTTGGGGCTGCAGCCTGTGGTCACTGTGGAGGCAGGGAGGGGTTAGGAGGCACGGTCATGTGGCGTGGAGAGCAGGGCCTGGGCTGGTCAGACCCTCCCGATAGATCATGGTGGCCAGGTCTAGGACGGAGGCAGCTGGGTCAGAAAGAAAGGGGCAGATCTGAGTGTTGGCTCAGAAGTGGAACCGCCAGACCTGGCCTGGGCTTGAGGGGGAAGGGGGCTGTTAGAGCAAGAGAGGAGGAACAGAGGGACCTCAGCATCCAGCTCAGGTGCTGGGGCTGCCACTGGGAAGCAGACGTGGAAGGAGCAAGTCTTCCAGAGCAGATCCAGAATTCAGATGTGTTGAGTCTCAGGTTCCTGTTTGGCATGAAGGGGAGGTGGCCAAGAGGTGATGGACATTCAGGGTTACTGGTCATTCATTCACTCGTTCACTTATGCATCCTTCCACTAAAGTACATTTCATAAATACTACCGATATTTCAGGCACTGGATCAGGCCCCGGGATATTGCAGTGGACAGGCCCCAGCCCCAGCCTCTATGGAGTGCACAACCTAGAAGAGATAGACAACAAACAAAATAAATGAACAAATGCTCTGAAGGAAGTAAACCTGGATGACATGAGAGTGGGGGAGGGGCACCACTCTAGATGGGGAGGGAAGTCATATTTGGACTGAGGGAGGGAGCAGCCACATGAAGATCTGGGCAGAGAACTCCTGGTAGAAAGAACCCCCAAGTCCAAAGACCCTGAGGCAGGAAACAGTTCCCTTGTTACGACAAGGCAAAGGAGGCCAGGCGGGCTAAGGGCTGTGAAGGTGTAGAAGGGGGTCAGGAAGGAGAATGTGGCCTCCATGAGGAGTTTGCTTTTGGATGAGAACTCAGGGAAAAGGTTGGGGTAGGACTGGAGAGCTGGGAGTTGTCAGGACAGAAGGAGGGGGGATGAGGGGCACCAGGGAGAGGGGGTTGAATGGGGAACAATGGCCTGGCCAGGAGCCTAAGGAGACCTGCAGGTGCCCCCTGGGCCTTGGTGTCAGAGAGGCCTGAGTTAGAATGCTGATCCCTGGGGTGCCTGGGTGGCTCAGTCATTCAGCATCTGCCTTCGGCCCAGGGCATGATCCTAGGTCCTGGGATCGAGCCCCGCATCGGGCTCCCTGCTCTGCTGGGAGCCTGCTTCTTCCTGTCCCACTCCCCCTGCTTGTGTTCCGTCTCTCGCTGCTGTGTCTCTCTCTGTCAAATAAATAAATAAAATATTAAAAAAAAAGAATGCTGATCCCTCCTCCACTCACCTGCCCTGTACCCAGGCAGGTTGCCCCTTCACTGAATTTCCTCTTCTGTTAAATAATGACATTGATGCCTATCTACCATTCGGTGATGCCAGCAGAGAAAGGAGCTGCTGAAGTGAAATGCTTCATATTTGGGAGATGCTGTGCTGATCTGGAAGTCCAGCCCCTCTTGGTGAGCTGGGGAGGGCAGGGCTTGTTTCCCTGAGGTCTCCAAAGGTGGGACCCCTGGAGAGCACTGGGGAGACAGCCCAGCTTGTTGTGACTGGTGGGGCGAGTCTGGGTGGGCTGGCTGCTGTCCAGGCTAGAGCTTGTCCCAGCCCCAGCCGGGAGTCAGGCCCCCAGCCCCTTAGAGGAGCTAGTGCGCGAAGTGAGAAACTGAGGCAGAAGCTAGCATGTGAAAGAGGAGGAAAGGGAAGGAGGCTCCATTTATCCAGTAGCTACTATGTGCCTGCACTTTCTTTGGCTTTTGACACACGTGGTCTTGAGATTAGGCATGGGTTGGGGGTCTCCATTGTTCAGATGAAGAACCAAGGCTCAAAGAAGGAAAATCGCTCGGGGAATGAGTGCATCCCAACTCTAGCCTCTCTCTTGACCAGCCTCGAGGCAGCCGAGGAGGGGACTCAGGGACACATCTCCTTGCCAGTCCACAGTCTTGGCTCTGGGCCCTACTATATACACTGGGAAGATTGACTTCGGTGGTACACTTTCATCCCTCTTGCCATACTGGCCTTCTCTCTCTTTCTCCCTATTTCCCTGAACCTGTGAATCTCAGGGCCTTTGCACACACTCCTCTCTCTGAAACACACGCACGTACACACACACGCACGCACCCCTCATCCTGTCAATCCCTGCTTATTCTTTGGACATCAGATCAAAACTCACTTTCTCCAGAAAGCCTTGTCCGACTTTCTGTCCTTCAGTGCTCTCCTTTACCCACCTACCCCATCTCCCGAGCTCTGGTCTCTGCTGCCACTTTCATCCATGTGGTTTTATGTTTATGATCTCTCTCCCGTGAGAGACTGACATGTTGCCCCTCAGGGCGGAGGCCACCCTTCTCATGGTTTCCACAGGGCCTAATGCCGAATAGGGCTGCGGGAACTCTGACTGGGAGCGCTGCTCTGTACCTCTGTCCTGGGGGGGTGTGAGGCTGCGGGGGGTACCGAGGAGCCCTGGGGCTGTTGGTCCTCCCAGAGGCCTGCCCACACCCTACTCCTGAGGCAGACTCCGTGGCCCCTATCTCCTCCAGGGCGTGACGTCAATCATTAAGTGACTTCTGAGCTGAGCAGGGATTGCGTGGGCTCCACGGTGCGTGCCTATGCACGTGGCCCTGGGTGCACGCACGTGTGCACATGGGCCTCCGTGAGTAATTCCAGCGGTGCTTCCAAATGCTGTCTCCATGGAGAGGCCGCCCCCACCCGCCCCAGCCCCAGGTGGCTTGCCTCTGCCACCCTTTCGAGCTCCCCTCCTGGCTTCTCCGTGACCCAGATTCGACCCACCCCGCCTCCCACATCCACGGGGCTCTGACTTCTGAAGGCTCGGGGTTTTAGGGGCCTTTCCCCAGACACACCTCTCATTCAGGATCAGCTCCAGGTTCTGGCAACGCTTGTTGAGGCCACGTGGAACGAGTGGGACGAGTGGGGGCTGGCATGCACCTGCCTGGGTTGGAACCCGGTTCCTCCACCCTGGTTGTGCTGCCTGAGGAGGGGGACGCTTCATTTGGGGGATCGCCTTTGCTGTGGCCGAGGGGACCCTACATGGCCTGCCCCTCCCTGGACACACTCTCCCTCCCCACTCCCTCTGCTCCAGCCACGTGGCCCCCTGGACTAAGCCCCTCACCCAGCACACTCACACACTCACACTGTTGTGCAGGTTGACACATTCTTTTACTCTGACACACTCTCACACACGTACACTATCACACACACTGATGCACTTACTCTATCATAGACACACACACACACACACACACACACACACACACACACTGACACAATCCCCCTCACTCCCTCTGCTCCAGACATGTGGGCGCCCTTGACAAGCCCCTCACCTAACACACAGTGACACACACACTCGTACTGTCACACACACCGACACACTCTGCACACTGACACAACACACACACAGACACACTCACACACTGACACACTTACTCGGACATGCTTACACTTGGGCACACGCTTTCACCCTCTGACACACTCACTCTCACACCAGCTGCCCCCTCACTTTTGCAACTGCTGTTCCTCTACCTGGAGTGTGCTTTCCCCACAGATCCCTAGCGCTCACCCCTCACTTCTGCCCAAATACTGCTTTTCCAGAAAGCCTTTCCTGACCACTCATCACCCATTCTTTAACCTGCTTTAATCTGCTTCCAAGAAGGTATTGTTACCTGAGGTTACATTATATATACTTGTCTGTTGTCTGTCTCCCCCACCAGAATGTAGGCTCTATAGGCAGGAACTCTGTCTGTGCTGCTGTGCCCCAGAGCCTTGATTGCCCGGCACGTAGTAGGTACTCAGCAAATGTCTAGTCAATCGAGTATACCAAAGCACTCAGCCCAGAGCCTAGCCCTCGGTGGTTGGTAACAGAGCTCAGTTACTGCCATCTTCCTTAGCCCTGGGGTGCAGCAGGCACTTGGCCCTTGCACACTTCTTATCACTTGGGACCCTCACAATCGGGTAGGCACAAATACTGTTATTCCCATTTTATGGAGGAGGGCATGAGGCTTTGTGAGTCGCCAGGGGTCCCTGAGGCTGGACAGGCTGATAGAGTTAGAGCCCAGGCCTGCCCAGGCCCAGCCTTCCAGCCCAGCACTCACCAGCAGCACCAGGGCCAAGCCCCCATGAGGGATAAGAATGAGGAGGTTTGACCTTCTTCTGTGGGAATCCTAGGGCCCCGTTGAGGATCTTGCAGCCCAGAGGCAGCCTTAATCATCCTTGGTTTCTTCATCTGTAACCAGGATCCTAGCATGCCTGCCTGCCATCCCAGGGCTTGCATGCAAATGACTCAGAGGAAGGAGGATGGCCCTTGCGAGCTGGGCCCTTTGAGGAACAACTCACCAGCAATGACACCCCCCGCAATAGGAGGTCTACCTGTGCCCGGGGAGCAATTGCTGGAAAGAAAAATCCTGGGGCTCTAGAGGTACAAGGGAATAGCCCATCCCTAGTCCTGTATTTCAGACAAGTGAACTAAGGCTTGAATTTGGGACATGGTTTCTCTAACATGGTATGGAGCAGGTTATGGAAGGATCAGTGGGGAGGAGGGTCCCTGAGAGAAGGGTGGGTTCCCTTGACAGAAACACCTGACCTCACCCTTTTCCCCGGGCCTTCCCTGCTCTCCCTCACCTTGGGGCTCAAGTTCTGCACACGTGGGATTGCCCAAGAGCTTGTTAGGAAATGAAGATTCTGGGGTTTCATCCCATTTAGATTCAGGTGGGCCCAAACAATCTGATACAGGTGGTCTGGGAACCAAACTCGAGAAACACCAAAAAATGCAATAGCGAGAAACCAGAAGTGTCCCCGCAGCATTCAACTGACACTTGCCACAGCCCTCCAGAGCCCCAAGCCCTGGGCCAGCCGATACGGCCCCCGTGCAACGTGATCAGAGAGGAGAATGTGAAAGTTGGCAAGCATTCCACCCTGGATTTATTCAGATGTTCTTTTTCCAATTTCTTGAGTTGGATTCTTATCATACTATTTTTCAGTCTACTTTTCTAATGTAAGTACTTAAGGCTATACCTGTCTCTCTGGGTACTGCTTTAGCTGCACCCCCACAAATGTTGACGTATTGTATTTTCATTATCATTCACTTCTAAATATTTTCTTATTTCCCTTTTGGTTTCTTCCTCAGCCATGAGTTGTTCAGAAGTATGTATTTTTAAATCTTTGAACCTATGGATGACTTCAGCTATCTTTTGTTATTGCTTTATGGTTTTAGAAAAGTGTACATATGATACTATTACTTTTTTATTTATTGAGACTAATGGCCAGTCTAATATGGCCCAATACATGACCAGTTTTTGTAAATGTTGCATATGCGTTTGGAAAGAACATATATTTTCTAATTATTGGAGTTAGGATTTTCAGTGTATTCTTAATGGTCAGTGTCAGTTCTGGTGTGATCCAAGAGGAGATTCCTGGCCCAGCCTGTTTGTCTCCAGGAAGGCCTCCTGGAGGAGGTGCTATTTAAAGATGTAAGTGGTAGTCTGGTGGGCAATGCAGAAAGAGCATTCCACCCAGAGGGAATGGGCAGAGGTGTGCAGGTAGGGAGCAATGTGCAAAAAGAAATGGAATCACTGGTAGAACTTGCTGGGAATCTAGGGAAGGTAGGATGAATCTCGTTGAGGTGGCAGGGTCAGGGAGTGATGTTTATTGGAGCACATATTGATCCCAGGATGGTGGGATGAGGCCAATTTCAATTAAAATAGCCATACAGAAGGGTGTGTCGGATGGCAGGAACTGTGAGATTAATAATACTAATTCCAGCTCACATCTATTGCACTCTTAAATGATTGCCTGGCACTGTGCTAAACATTCTGCATGGATTGACTCATTGAATCTCCATGAGATAGNGGCACTGTGCTAAACATTCTGCATGGATTGACTCATTGAATCTCCATGAGATAGATCCATGAGATAGATCCCGTTATCATCTCCATTTTACAGATGAGAAAACAGAAGCCAGAGAGGTTAGGTAGCTTGCCCCCGGGTCACACAGCTCCAAGTGGTGGAGCCAGCACATACAGTCTGACTCTAGCGCTCATGCTCTGAGCCTCTACACTGCAGTGGTCGGGCAGTGACATGTGACTGGACCTGGATTACCCGAGACAGGATGGAGCTGGAGAGCACAGGCTGGACAAGATGAAGGTTTTACACTCAAGAGAACTGGGTTCTATTGCTGACTGCTTCCCAGCTCTGTGACCTTGGACAAATCACTTTTGCTCAAAGAGCCTTGGTTTTCTTATCCATACAATGGGCCTGATACCCTCTGCCCTGCCTGCCTCACAGTGTCACATAAGCTCAAATAAGATCATGCATGCTTTGCAGTGTCTGAAGTGCTGTGCACGCATGTGTCGTTGTTGTCAGGGAAAGCTCAGAATGTCAGGCCAAGGGAGCAGGGCTGCCTTCTGTCAGCAGTGGGGAGCCATGGGTGGACTTGGAGCTGGGGAAGGGGCAGGGAATGCTGAGCCTGAAGCTGAAAAGAACCTTGCGGATCCTTCATTCAACTCTGTCAAATTCAGTAAATATTTGTAAGAGTTGAATGAGCTTCAATGCTGAGCCAAGTTTTGGCTCATGAGCCAATTCTAGTGGCTTGCACAGAGTGCCAATTTGAGGATTCCAGACTTTATCGATCCAGTGAGAGAGTGAGCTTTCGATTAGCCATGTCTGCCCTGAGTGCAAGAAAGAGCACCTGGGGCAAGCTGTCTATCTGCCTTTCAGCCTCTGATCCAGAGGCTCTCATGGGGACAGCGCTGCCCCCTCAGTTTGTTACCACAGGAGTTGGGCAGGCGCTACTAGCGTTTAGAGGACAGAGAACTGGGGCTCTGGCCAGCCAGCCCCTCGCAATGAAGAATTGTCCCACCTGCATCCCACATGACCCTCAAATGTCCTGCCGGCCATTCCAGCTGGTGGAAAAAAAGAAAAGTCTTTTTCTAATTCCATGAGCCCATCCCCTTGCTGTATTTCATATGCACACGTGAAGAGTTTTCTGCACTCTTTCAGTATACCCCGGATTTTCCAGGAATGTAACTATCACGCATACCAAGGGAAGGATATGCTTTGCCTGTTTGTTCAGAACTTTACCAAGAATTGGTCACCAGTTTAGAAAAATCACACCGTGCCCCCACCCCCCACCCCCTGGCTTGTGGTACTTGTGGGATTTGAGTAGCTGATTCAACAGCACATCTTTCTCTGTCTGCATTCAGAGCTATCCCTGATTCTGCGTGTAGGTGCCAGCATCTGATTCCTTCATTATGCCTTCTGGTGGAGCTGTGTTCCAGCATTCATGCTTTATGATATGCTATATTATAAATTACTTTCCTTTCACTTCTCTTGTATATTTCGGTTAGGGCATTGTATTTTTTTAATTATGTGTGTAGAGGGTAATGTGATCCATGAATCTCATTTCAGGATAGTAAAGGGGGACATTACCAAGTATTTGCTGTAAAAATGGGGCTTGGGGTCTGATGTGTTTGGATGGGGTTGAGAATGACTTCTGTGGCCCAACACCTTCCATTCAGGGGAGACCGAGGTCCAGGGAGGGAAGAGGCTTGCCCTTGTTTATATGGCAGTGGGGGGCAGAACTTATACCTGAGGAGGATTTGTCCCACTTTAGAGTCAGGGAACATGGAGGCAGGAGACCAGTGAAATGCTTGGGGCAGAAGCGGGGGGGACAGGAGGTATTGGCTGCAGCAAAGGGGGTCAAAAAGATGGTACAGAGGCGAGGGGTGATTTGGAGGCAAGTCAGGCGTGTCGTAGGGCTCTGGGTTGGAGGGTGGGGGAAGACCTTTAGTTCCTCTTGAGGGATTCCTCCCTTTGCCTGAAGAGCTAGCCATCTCTGGCTGGAAACCTCAGGGGAAATCAGGCCACCGCACAGCGAGGTGAGACATAGCTCCTTCCGCCACTCGCCCCCAGAACAACCAGAGACCCCAGCTGGGCCCAGTCCATCGGGCAGCCTCAAGCCAAACCAGCTCCCGCCTGGTCCTGGGTGGCAGAGGCTTCCGTTCCCTGGGAAAATGATGTGTCTGTTCCAAGAGACCAAATATCCTACAATGAATCCAATTAGATTTCATAGGCACATGAAAACGCGGTCCATCTCAAATGTCCTCTGCAAACCTCCAGCCACAGATAAATATTTTATTCCATTCCAAGCAGCGCCAGGCAGAATATCAAGCAGCAGCCAGCCGCCTCCCTGGCCAGTCCAGACAATCCTAGCCGAGGAGGGGTTCTGAGCAGAGAGACTGCTGCTGCTTTAGCCCCCATTTGACCTCAGGCAGGTCGCTCTTCCTTCCTGAGAGCTGCATGGCCTCGCTTGCAAAACGGGCTTGCAACAACCCCCATCCTGCCCTTCTCCTTCCCCCCAGTGGTGAACAAGGTGCTGGGCACCCCGGAAGCTAATGTTCATTCATCTGACCAAGAGCCACTGGACAGGCCAGTCCCCACCTTTGCAGGGCTCATGATCTGAGA
Source organism: Ailuropoda melanoleuca (assembly GCF_002007445.2). Taxonomy (NCBI): domain Eukaryota; kingdom Metazoa; phylum Chordata; class Mammalia; order Carnivora; family Ursidae; genus Ailuropoda; species Ailuropoda melanoleuca. Next base: position 67,543,752 of record NC_048230.1, on the reverse strand, counting down.
GGAAGGGGCAGAAAGCAAAGACCCCTTTTGACAGAGAGAAGTTTTGCAAAGGACACAGACTGCCGTGTGGGAGAAAAAGAGGGAGCGCCTGTTTTTCTGAAGCATCAGGGCAGCCCTCCCAGAAGCCTAGATCTGAAGTGGGGAAAGTATTCCCAACGGAGGGCTCAGCCAGTGCAAAGGCTCTGAGGTGGGACAGGACTTGGGGAGTTTGAGGAACAGGAAGACCAGTGTGGCTTGAGGCGAGCGAGCACCAGGGGGAGAGCCAGGGAGGAAGGTAGAGGTGGTGGCAGGCCTGAGCAGGTTGTCGGGTTCACACTACGTTTCTGTTCAACAGATGAACTGTGAAACCTTCACGACTGCCGGTGAGCAGGGCCAGGAAGACACATGTCACCCTGGGGGAGGGCACTGAGTCCCGGTTCCCTGCTGAAGCTCTGCCTATGAGGACAGGCTAACAAAGGAACTGCCCCTTCCCTGGGGTATCTCTCGACCGGGGCACAGTTGTTTGGGGTTCGGATCTCAGCTCCACCACCTTCCAGCTGCACAGGTCCCCTCACTTCTCTGGGCTGTTTGCTCAGGACGCACAGTCTGACTTCCCCACAGGGACTGTTAAATGAGCTAATGTACGTCAAATGTCTGGTGAATTATCCACGCCAAGTGAACAAAATAGTTGCTGCTATTGTGTTGTCACCATCATTACATTAACCCATTTACTCCTCCCAGTGCCCCTCTGTTTCTACCCAGATGTTATAGTGGCTCAGAGAGGGGAGGCAACTTACTCAAGGTCACACAGATGAAGGAGCTGGGATTCAAACCTGGGTCTGCCAGATTCTGTGGGAGTAATACTTCCTCTTGGCCACTCAAGTCTGCGATAATCTGGCCCACGGCTTGAAGAGATAGCAAAGTGGGAAGGAAGCTGGAACCTCCTCTTCTGAGAAAAGAGGCGAGAAAGTGGGGTGGCTGTGCCCAGGGCTATACAGCTGGCAGGAAAGGAGGCCAGAGGGGATGCCATCCCTGTGTATTCTATAATCCCAGGGGGCAAAGCTGTGGCCAAGGAGGAAACCGCAGAGAGACAGATAGTCTGAACTCTTCAGTGATGGAGAAGATAGGTTTGTTAAGTAGTGAGCTGCTCACACTTGGAAGCATACAAGCAACAGTTAACATGTTTCCAAAGGAGACTTGTATTGGTTATCTATTGCCGCGTGATAAAGTACCCTAAAACATAGCCTCCTAAACCAGAAATAAACATTTGTTATTATTCATGGTTTCTTTGGGTGAGGAGTGCGGGACTAGCTTAGTTGTGTGGTTGGGGCTCAGGCATCTCTCATGAGATTGCAGTCCAGATGTCAGCTAGGGCTGCAGTCATCTGAAGGCTTGCCTGGGGCTGGAGGATTTGCAGCTCACTCATAAAGTAGGCACGGGGAGGAGGCCTCAGCTCCTTGCCACACGGTTCGGTCCATCGGGCTGCTTGAGTACCTTTACAACATGGTGGCTGGCCTCCCCCAGAGCAAGAGATCCAAGAGAGAAAAGTGGAAATGGCAGTGTCTTTTATAACCTAGCTCTGGAAGTCACATACTGTCATTCCCACAGTGTCCTACTGATCACACAGTTCAGCCCCCATCAGTGTGGGAGGGGACTAACTTTGAGGGTATCAGTACCAGGAGATGAAAGTCTTTGAGGGCCATCTGCGGTGCTATCACAAGATTGGACTATGAAACCTTAATGGTACTGTTCAGCGTCAGGTGTCCCCTCCAAGCCTCCATTTCCCCATATGCATAATGGGGGTTGGATTTGATGATTCATGGGAATTCCTGCAGGTCTGTGTAGAGCGAACCCAGGGTCAGTAGCCCCAAGTGGTAGAACTCAGGAGCTGGACATACAAGAGGGGACAGCGAGGCCTGTGGTCACCCCAGAGTCCTCAAGGGGCATCAAGCTAGGCTGCAGAATGTTCCCCAGGAAGGCCCCATCTCCAGCCACCAGGCCGCCTCTGATGTGGCAAAGGCGTGTCTCAGGGCAGGTAGGCTGCAATTGATATGTCCTGGCACTCCTGAAAAGATGGGATTCTGTTTTGTCCATCTCCCCTTCCAGAGAGCTTTTTCTGAAAGCTTCTCTAGAGAAACAGTGGGTGAGGGGGTGGAGTGGAGTGAGGGGAGCAGAGGGATGGGCGTGTAGAGATGGCGTTTCTGTGCGTAATGTTGGTCTCCCCCACAGCACGGCTCTGCTGCTGAACACTGGCCTAGCTCATGGGAGGTGTTTACAAATATTTGTTGAATGAAAGAATGAATGAAGCAAATATGAAAATGAGTAAGCTGCCATCCCAGCTTGTGGGGAGCCCCCCGTCCAGGGGGGACGCTGACAGCTCATTCCGACGCAGTGAGAGAGATGCTCTGGCCGCCTTTGCCAGGCGTGGGAGCTCCCTGGAGGGAGGGACAGCCATCAGAGTCACTGGCAAGAGGGGTCGTCGGTGAGCAGGTCAGGGAGCACATCTGAAGGAGGTGGTGTGTGCAAGCTTGCTCCAGACTCCGGGGAGGAGAAGGGCATTCAGGGCAGAGGGAACAGCACAAACAGTGGCCTGGAGGGAGCGTGGCCTGGGAAGAGTGGATACTGTCGCAGAAGTGGGCAGAGGCCGGATTGCAGAGGCTGGGGGGGCAGGGCAGCCAAGGAAGGGTCCTCAGTAAAGGAGGATGTGACTGGAGTCAGGAGGATGTGCAGAGTGTTTAAGAGCATGGACTCTGGACTTCGGTTCAAATCCCACCTCTGCCACCAGAGCAATTTGCTTTTCGAAGGTGCTTTCGTCTCCTCATGGGTGAAATGGCTAAGCCGATGGTAGTTAACTACGTCATGGGACTGCCGGAGCTGGAAGTGAGTTAATGTTTGTGCTTCGAGGGCTCGGAACAGTCTGACACATAGTGAGGCTGCGTGAGTGTTAGTTATTCTAAGTATTGTATACACATGCGAGGGAGGCATGGGCCGTTTCTGGAAGACCACATGAGAAATTCCCTGGGGGGCCCAGGTGGGAGGGAAACTTGCTATTTTTTTTTAACACATCCTGGGCTTGTGCTATTTTAATGATGGCGGATGGGCCAGAGAGGCTGCAGGGTGCTGGGGACCCGTTGGATCCGAGCGGATGGGGAGCCAGTCATGCAGACGACATGGGGTGGGAGGCAAGGGCTGGATTAGGGTGTTGGATGCTGCCCCCCAGGACTGCCTGGTGACTTGTTAAATGTGGGGGAGAGATGGAGTGAGGGTACTCCCAAGTTAGCACACTGATATTGGAACATCAAGACCCAAATGGGCCCCAGAAACGGTGCCAGGCTGGTCCCCCAGAGAAGGGTCCAAGGTAAGAACAGCTCGTTGGGCCCAGTGATGCTTCCTGAAGGCAAATTTTTTGGCGCCCGTGAGGAAGCTGGGGCTGCTGGTTCAGACGGCCCAGTTCCCGAAGGCTGCCATTGAGAGCTAGGGCCACACAGTCCAGAGCGCTGCCCTTTGTTGCGCCTTTCAGCCCCTCACCTTGGTGGGGGCTTAGGTGGGTGAAGTGTTCACCCTTGAGGTCATGTCAGATGGGTCACCTCTANGGGCTATACAGCTGGCAGGAAAGGAGGCCAGAGGGGATGCCATCCCTGTGTATTCTATAATCCCAGGGGGCAAAGCTGTGGCCAAGGAGGAAACCGCAGAGAGACAGATAGTCTGAACTCTTCAGTGATGGAGAAGATAGGTTTGTTAAGTAGTGAGCTGCTCACACTTGGAAGCATACAAGCAACAGTTAACATGTTTCCAAAGGAGACTTGTATTGGTTATCTATTGCCGCGTGATAAAGTACCCTAAAACATAGCCTCCTAAACCAGAAATAAACATTTGTTATTATCCATGGTTTCTTTGGGTGAGGAGTGCGGGACTAGCTTAGTTGTGTGGTTGGGGCTCAGGCATCTCTCATGAGATTGCAGTCCAGATGTCAGCTAGGGCTGCAGTCATCTGAAGGCTTGCCTGGGGCTGGAGGATTTGCAGCTCACTCATAAAGTAGGCACGGGGAGGAGGCCTCAGCTCCTTGCCACACGGTTCGGTCCATCGGGCTGCTTGAGTACCTTTACAACATGGTGGCTGGCCTCCCCCAGAGCAAGAGATCCAAGAGAGAAAAGTGGAAATGGCAGTGTCTTTTATAACCTAGCTCTGGAAGTCACATACTGTCATTCCCACAGTGTCCTACTGATCACACAGTTCAGCCCCCATCAGTGTGGGAGGGGACTAACTTTGAGGGTATCAGTACCAGGAGATGAAAGTCTTTGAGGGCCATCTGCGGTGCTATCACAAGATTGGACTATGAAACCTTAATGGTACTGTTCAGCGTCAGGTGTCCCCTCCAAGCCTCCATTTCCCCATATGCATAATGGGGGTTGGATTTGATGATTCATGGGAATTCCTGCAGGTCTGTGTAGAGCGAACCCAGGGTCAGTAGCCCCAAGTGGTAGAACTCAGGAGCTGGACATACAAGAGGGGACAGCGAGGCCTGTGGTCACCCCAGAGTCCTCAAGGGGCATCAAGCTAGGCTGCAGAATGTTCCCCAGGAAGGCCCCATCTCCAGCCACCAGGCCGCCTCTGATGTGGCAAAGGCGTGTCTCAGGGCAGGTAGGCTGCAATTGATATGTCCTGGCACTCCTGAAAAGATGGGATTCTGTTTTGTCCATCTCCCCTTCCAGAGAGCTTTTTCTGAAAGCTTCTCTAGAGAAACAGTGGGTGAGGGGGTGGAGTGGAGTGAGGGGAGCAGAGGGATGGGCGTGTAAGAGATGGCGTTTCTGTGCGTAATGTTGGTCTCCCCCACAGCACGGCTCTGCTGCTGAACACTGGCCTAGCTCATGGGAGGTGTTTACAAATATTTGTTGAATGAAAGAATGAATGAAGCAAATATGAAAATGAGTAAGCTGCCATCCCAGCTTGTGGGGAGCCCCCCGTCCAGGGGGGACGCTGACAGCTCATTCCGACGCAGTGAGAGAGATGCTCTGGCCGCCTTTGCCAGGCGTGGGAGCTCCCTGGAGGGAGGGACAGCCATCAGAGTCACTGGCAAGAGGGGTCGTCGGTGAGCAGGTCAGGGAGCACATCTGAAGGAGGTGGTGTGTGCGAGCTTGCTCCAGACTCCGGGGAGGAGAAGGGCATTCAGGGCAGAGGGAACAGCACAAACAGTGGCCTGGAGGGAGCGTGGCCTGGGAAGAGCGGATACTGTCGCAGAAGTGGGCAGAGGCCGGATTGCAAAGGTTGTGGGGGCAGGGCAGCCAAGGAAGGGTCCTCAGTAAAGGAGGATGTGACTGGAGTCAGGAGGATGTGCAGAGTGGTTAAGAGCATGGACTCTGGACTTCGGTTCAAATCCCACCTCTGCCACCAGAGCAATTTGCTTTTCGAAGGTGCTTTCGTCTCCTCATGGGTGAAATGGCTAAGCCGATGGTAGTTAACTACGTCATGGGACTGCCGGAGCTGGAAGTGAGTTAATGTTTGTGCTTCGAGGGCTCGGAACAGTCTGACACATAGTGAGGCTGCGTGAGTGTTAGTTATTCTAAGTATTGTATACACATGCGAGGGAGGCATGGGCCGTTTCTGGAAGACCACATGAGAAATTCCCTGGGGGGCCCAGGTGGGAGGGAAACTTGCTATTTTTTTTTAACACATCCTGGGCTTGTGCTATTTTAATGATGGCGGATGGGCCAGAGAGGCTGCAGGGTGCTGGGGACCCGTTGGATCCGAGCGGATGGGGAGCCAGTCATGCAGACGACATGGGGTGGGAGGCAAGGGCTGGATTAGGGTGTTGGATGCTGCCCCCCAGGACTGCCTGGTGACTTGTTAAATGTGGGGGAGAGATGGAGTGAGGGTACTCCCAAGTTAGCACACTGATATTGGAACATCAAGACCCAAATGGGCCTCAGAAACGGTGCCAGGCTGGTCCCCGAGAGAAGGGTCCAAGGTAAGAACAGCTCGTTGGGCCCAGTGATGCTTCCTGAAGGCAAATTTTTTGGCGCCCGTGAGGAAGCTGGGGCTGCTGGTTCAGACGGCCCAGTTCCCGAAGGCTGCCATTGAGAGCTAGGGCCACACAGTCCAGAGCGCTGCCCTTTGTTGCGCCTTTCAGCCCCTCACCTTGGTGGGGGCTTAGGTGGGTGAAGTGTTCACCCTTGAGGTCATGTCAGATGGGTCACCTCTACTCTGCAAGGCACAGACGCCCCGCCATGTCTTGGTCTCAGGGCTGGGAAGGGGTGACAGGGCACCTGTGGGAGGGGCTTGGGGGAGGGGTCTTCAGTAAAGAAGAACTGCAGTGAAGAAAAAACTTCATTAACTCCCTCTTTTAAAAAAAAAAAAGATTTTATTTGAGAGAGAGTGAGCCTGCACAAGGAGGGGGGGCAGAGGGAGAGAGAAGCAGACTTCCCACTGAGCAGGAAGCCTGATGTGGGGCTCAATCCCAGGACCCCGGGATCATGACCTGAGCCGAAGGCAGCTGCTTAACCAACTGAGCCACCCGGGTGCCCCTCCCTCTTTTTTTTTTTTTTGAAAGATTTATTTATTTTATTTAAGAGAGAGAGTAGGGGAGGGACAGAGGGAAAGAATCCCGAGCAGACTCCCTATGGATCAGAGAGCCTGATACAGGGCTCGATCTCACAACCCTGAGATCATGACCTGAGCCAGAATCAAGAGTTGGCAGCTCATCTGACTGAGCCACCCAGGTGCCCCTGACTCCCTCTTTAAAGGGGGAACATGGCTCATAGCGGGATGTTTAGATACCACGGATGGTTCTCGACCTTGAACACAGCTTTGAAATTGCCAAGTACTGTGCCTGACCCCCCCCTTCCAATCCCTGAGAGAGAAGGGAACAAGGCTGGGTCCCCTTCACCTAGGGCAATCAGCTGGTGGAACCTGGAATCTCAAACTGTGTGAGCTGAAAGAGACCTTGAAGACTTCCTATTCCAACCAACCCCATGTGGTGCAGGTGGGGAAACTGAGGCTCAGAGGCCAGCAGGGGCCAGCCTGAGCTCATATTGTAGGTTAGGGCCCCAGCCAAGGCTCTGGGCTCCAGCTTGCAGAGGGGTGGGGGCAGGCAGGCAGGTGCGGGTGACTTTGGAAAGCCTGCAGGAATCCGATAGACCTGGGTTCGAACCCTAGTTCTGCTACTTACCAGGCAAGTCCTCTCACTTCTGAGCCTCAGTCTCCTCACCTGTCCTTCAGACTGGATGACATCTCAGTTTCAGAGCTGTAGGGAGGTCACATGATACCAGGTCTTACAGGGGCTAGTGCAGTAGGCCCTCAGTGAGTGGTATTCCCCTTTAAAGTGTGGCCCTAAATGGTCGTTCACATCTTCCTGCATTGTTCCATTCATTCGTTTGTTCCTTCATTCGTTTGCTCACCAGCCTTTTATTAAGCACCTGGTGTATACCAGGCTCTGTGACGTATGTCAGACTCAGGAGCATCTTTGCCTGGAGGAGCTCACACGGTGTGGGAGAGAGGATTCCAGATTTGCTGGAGGGGTGACTAAAGCACCATGCGCCCCCTGAGGGTCAGAGGAGATGGCGTTCGGGATGGGCCGCTGGCGTGAGCACAAGTTCCTGGGCAACCAAGGAGGGCAGCCATTTCAGGCAGAGGGAACGGCATGTGGAAAGTCATAGACATCTGAAACTGTCGTGTTCAGGGGGTCCTGAAGGGCCCTATGTGTGTGGCTTCCAGGTGCGAGGCTGCTGGGGGTGGGGGTGGGGTGAGGCAGGGGTCCGGGCACAGACAGCCTAGAGATCAGGCTGGAGGGTTGGGGTTTTCCTGGAGACCCAGAGACAAAGATTGCAGGGATATATTGGGGGGGGGCGGTGATCCCAGGAAAGCCTTGTTGGGGAGTGGGGAAGGGAAAGAAAGGGAACCAGTAAAGGATTATCTAGATAGGTACTGCTGTGCACAGCTGGGAACCCTGGGAGGCCAAGTGTTTATGTACCAGTTCCCCATCCGTCATGGGTTGAGGCTACTTCTGGGGGCGTCAGCTCCCTGATATTTCCTGTTCACCTTATGCATGGGCTGAGCTCTCCTTTGGACAGAGTGACAGGCGCTTGTGGGAAGCAGCCTTGGTAGGTAGAGGTGAGTGCCCAGGGGATACGGGCAGCACTCCCACAGCCTCTGCTACAGCTTTCTTCTTCTGCTGTCTTTTGGGGAAAAGGGATCGGCCAACCCTGGGGAGCCCAGCTCCCATGTGCTCCTTGCACCGCCCAGGCGGACCTCTCCGCGGGCATCTGGTGCTAAGACTCTGTCCGTTGACCTCGGGCCCAGGTCACGCCTGCTCAGAAGCCTTCATTGACTTCTGCCTGCAGTTTATTATTTTTTAATAAATTTGTAGAATAGATAATATATCCATGTGGATCAAAATTCTGAAGACTCAATGCAATGTGGTTTCCTGGATTGGATCCTGAAACAGAGAAAAGATGTTAATGGACTTGGTGAATTCCAAATAAAGTCTGGAGTTTAGTTAATAGTAGTGTACCAACATTAATTTCTTGGTTTTAACACATGTACCATTGTTATATAAAATGTTAACATTAGGGGAAACGGGGTGAAGTTTACATGGGGACTTTCTGTACTCTTTGCAACCTGGAATAATCTAAAATTGTTCAAAGATAAAAAGGCTTATTTTTTTAATTTTGAAAAAACAGTAAAAAGTCCCTCTCCCATCCTTTCTTCCATTTACCCTGTTTCTGGCTTTCTGGGTACCCTTCCACAGAGAAGCAGATTGGTACCAGATAAACAGTACCATTCCGTAGCAGACCGGGGGGGGCGCCCCTACTGCCTCCCCTCACTGTCTGGTTGGTTCCTGCCGACTGCTGGCTTCTGGAAACACCTATAGCTCTCCAGCTGACTGCTTTCTTTCTGGCTGCATGGGGAGGGCGGAAGTGCCAGGGAGTTAGTGCCCCCGGGGCACCCTCAGCTGGTGCAGAAGGACGTGGGGAATACATACCCCAGCTCCTTCGACCCTCAGCAGGGACACTAAGCTGTGTGTTCTCCTGTCCCACCGCGGTCCCCAGTGCAACTGCGCTCGCTTGCCTGTAGTTCAGCAATGCAACCTTTATCATTTTGTCTTCCTTCCCGCTCCCTCCATGTGTTTCTTAGAATCACTCCCCAAAAGACTCAAATCCTTGGCTCTGAGTCTGCTTCTGAGAGAACCCAAACTAAGACAGATACCATAACCCCTGCTCTGCCCCCTGTTGTTTTTACTTAGCAGTGTGTTTCAGAGTGCTGTTCATCAGTACTTAGAGCAAGTACTTTTTTCCTTTTTTACAGCTGCGTAGTATTGTCCAGTGCCCTGGATCACAATTTGCTTATCTAGTCTAATGGCCTTTGGGGTGTTTTCAGGCTTTTGCTAGTACAAATTATTTTTCTTTCAAGGTTTCAAAAAAATCCTCTTTCAAGAAGAACCCTTTGCACCCCCATTTCCCATGTGCATAAGGCAAGGCTGCTGAATGATTCCTGGAAGTGGGATTGCTGGTGCCAGTGCCCCTGAGCCGGCCCTGCTCTATTTAGATGGCAGGTGGCCTACAGTTTCAATCTAGAGTCCCTGGAGTTCACCAAAGCCCTCTATGATCTAAGCCCCCATGTCTGCCTCCCCGCACTCCAAGCCCACCCTTGCCACACAGACAACTTACTGTTTCCAGCACTGTCTTCATCTCTCACCTCTGACTATGATTTGCCTATGCTTTTCCCTTTTATGAAATGCTCTTCCCTACACCTTTAACTGCTGAAATCTTGCTTGTCTTCAGAGACCTGGCTGAAATGCCACCTCCTCTAGGGAGCCTTCCTGGTGCCCCAGCGAGTATTGATTCTTCCTTTCACTGGGCCGCTCACCCTGGTTTTGAGGTTTCCTGGAATTTATTTTTATGTATTGTCTAATTGCCATGTGTATTTCTGCCTCCTGCATTTGGCCGCATGATCTTTAAGGGCTGGAACCATCTGAGTCACAAAGCAGGCCCCATAAATGTTGGAGGAATTGAATTAAATGTGCTGGCAATTGCAACATTCTGACCATTTTGTTCTGCTGTTTGCCAACACGACCTTCCAGGATGGTCCCTCAGTGAGGGCCAGAATGAAACACGCTGAGGCAGGTGACCTCCAGAGCCCGCCTGCCCCACATTCAGAGTTCTGAGGCCAGAGAGTAGGGCAATGTGTCCCCTGGACAGCCTTCCCCTAATAATCCTCTCCTGGGAAGTGGTGGTGAGCAGGCGATTAGAGGTTGTGTCCCCGACCCAAGCCCAGGGCTCTGTGACCTGGTAGCAGATGGAATGTTGTTACTGAAAGCTGAGAGGTAGCTCAGGGAGGGTGACTGGAGGCACTGGCTCTGGAGCCAAACTGCCTGGCTTCAAATCCTACCCGTGTGACCTTGGGTGAGTCACTTCCTTCTGTGCCTCAACTCTCCCTCCGTAAAATGGGGCCAATGGCAGGATGCATTTCACAGGGCTGATTTAGGATTCAACGAGACGATTCATATAAAGTTTTTATGTATACATAGGAAGCACTTGACCAATAAGCTTCAGAAAGGTCTTGAAAGACTCATGTAATGACCACAGCTCCTCTTTATCGAGCACCGACCAGAAATTTTCCTGGGTGCTCCGCAGACACACTCTTGCTGAATCTCATAAGTATCCTACAAGTGAAGTTTCTTAATTCTTTAAATTGTGGTGGGATACACACATTTTAACCAGATTTACCATTTAAAAGTAGACAGTGCAGTGGCATTAAATACATCCCTACGTTGTCAGCTGTCACCACTGCCTGTTTCCAGAACTCTTTCGTCACCTTTCACAATGATCATGTACCCACTGAAGTCACTCCTCACTCCCCCTCCTCCAGCTGAGGCTAAGAGAGGCCAGCTGAACTGCATGAGGTCACACCCGTGGGAAGAGGTGGAGCTGGATTCGCACCCAAGTCAGATGAGGTCCAACACCTGCTCTCGTCCTCCCCTAACACCTCCTGGCGGACAAACTCTCTCCCATTCAGCTAGTCCCGTTCGGCCCCTCACAAGGACCCTACACCATTGGGATAATCATCTCCATTTTCCAAATGAGAAATCCGAGGAAGGGAAGGTGACCTGCTTGGGGCCACACAGTGAGTCAGCCAAGGTCCCAGCCCTCATGAGCACAGCAAATATTGCTCTGAAATGGCAGCTAAGGTGACTATTGAGGTCGTTCCAGAACTTGCTAGAATGGGAAGGGGAGAAGATGAGCCCAGCCTCTGCCCCCTTCCCAGCCCTATAGTCATCCAGTGTGACCTGGGGAAACCTCCATGGAGCTGATGGGCACCCCACTCTAAGGCTGTGGCCAGCTGTCCCCCATCATCATCCCAGGGCAATACTTTTGCTTTTGTTCACCAGCAAAAAAGTCATTTCTGTTGACCAGCATCACTGCCAAGCGTGGCCTGGCTGCTGACTGTCTGGCCTGAGCCGCGGGGTTCTAGGGCACAGAAGGAACAGAGTCAGGAGACCTGAGCCCCTCACAGCCTCCACCTGCTGCGTGGCCTTGGACGAGTCCCAGCTCCCTGCTGGAGCCTAGTCAGCAAAGCACAGCATGAGAAGCGTGGATAAAATACTACAGGTTTGGTGCTGAACATTCCCCAATTCGTAGGCTTTAGAGAGGCTCTCTGGGGACTGCAGAATGTAAGATCCCATTGCTGTCCCCTCAGGTCCCATGTAAGCATCACAGGCAGCAGCCAAAAGCCATGATCAAGTTGTGTCCCATAGTACTGTCTGTGCTAATGGACATGGTCTATATAGGTCTCTGTATGTGGTAGCCACTGGCCAGATGTGGCCATTGAACAGTGGAAATGTGGCTAATGACACTGAGAAGCTAAATTTTAATTTTCATTTAATTGTATATAAGTTTAATTAAGTATCTAAGCAGGTCTAGACAGTTAGGTTCTGGGGATGTGAGGAGGAGTGAGGGCCACTTAGAAGTGTGCACAGCCCAGAACACTCCCATCCTTTGTTGGTTTGAGACCTCCAGAGAACACTGACCTAGGAGTCCAGAGGCCTGGGTTCAAATCCCAGTTGCTACCAACATGCTGTGTGATCCAGGCCAAGCTCCATCCCCTCTCTGAACTTCCAAGTGGCTAAACAAAGATGGTGCCCAGCCCTGTTGCCTGTGGTGGGTCCTGTTGAGGATAGCAACAGAAAATACTTGTAGAACACTCATTGTGTGACAGGTCCTGTGCCAAGCCATCTGTCTACATTAGCACGTTTATCTCTGCTAATAGCCCTTGGAGGATGCTGGACTCAGGGAGGTTCAGTAACTGGCTCAAGATCACACAGCAGCAGGATTCACACTTGAGGAGGCTGGTTCCGTAGCCTCCATACTGCACTGCCTGCAGGGGCAGGTCTGTCCTCAGTCTTCCCTGGGGCCGCTGCAGGGAGTGGCTGGAGCGTAAGGTGGTGGCCCCTATGTGACCTCTGGAGGTGGAGGGGAGGGAGGCGGTTGTGATCGTCTCCCTCTCCTGCCCCCA
>NC_048230.1:67498591-67530098 GCF_002007445.2 Ailuropoda melanoleuca | reverse complement strand
TAAAATGGGGCCAATGGCAGGATGCATTTCACAGGGCTGATTTAGGATTCAACGAGACGATTCATATAAAGTTTTTATGTATACATAGGAAGCACTTGACCAATAAGCTTCAGAAAGGTCTTGAAAGACTCATGTAATGACCACAGCTCCTCTTTATCGAGCACCGACCAGAAATTTTCCTGGGTGCTCCGCAGACACACTCTTGCTGAATCTCATAAGTATCCTACAAGTGAAGTTTCTTAATTCTTTAAATTGTGGTGGGATACACACATTTTAACCAGATTTACCATTTAAAAGTAGACAGTGCAGTGGCATTAAATACATCCCTACGTTGTCAGCTGTCACCACTGCCTGTTTCCAGAACTCTTTCGTCACCTTTCACAATGATCATGTACCCACTGAAGTCACTCCTCACTCCCCCTCCTCCAGCTGAGGCTAAGAGAGGCCAGCTGAACTGCATGAGGTCACACCCGTGGGAAGAGGTGGAGCTGGATTCGCACCCAAGTCAGATGAGGTCCAACACCTGCTCTCGTCCTCCCCTAGCACCTCCTGGCGGACAAACTCTCTCCCATTCAGCTAGTCCCGTTCGGCCTCTCACAAGGACCCTACACCATTGGGATAATCATCTCCATTTTCCAAATGAGAAATCCGAGGTAGGGAAGGTGACCTGCTTGGGGCCACACAGTGAGTCAGCCAAGGTCCCAGCCCTCATGAGCACAGCAAATATTGCTCTGAAATGGCAGCTAAGGTGACTATTGAGGTCGTTCCAGAACTTGCTAGAATGGGAAGGGGAGAAGATGAGCCCAGCCTCTGCCCCCTTCCCAGCCCTATAGTCATCCAGTGTGACCTGGGGAAACCTCCATGGAGCTGATGGGCACCCCACTCTAAGGCTGTGGCCAGCTGTCCCCCATCATCATCCCAGGGCAATACTTTTGCTTTTGTTCACCAGCAAAAAAGTCATTTCTGTTGACCAGCATCACTGCCAAGCGTGGCCTGGCTGCTGACTGTCTGGCCTGAGCCGCGGGGTACTAGGGCACAGGAGGAACAGAGTCAGGAGACCTGAGCCCCCTCACAGCCTCCACCTGCTGCGTGGCCTTGGACGAGTCCCAGCTCCCTGCTGGAGCCTAGTCAGCAAAGCACAGCATGAGAAGCGTGGATAAAATACTACAGGTTTGGTGCTGAACATTCCCCAATTCGTAGGCTTTAGAGAGGCTCTCTGGGGACTGCAGAATGTAAGATCCCATTGCTGTCCCCTCAGGTCCCATGTAAGCATCACAGGCAGCAGCCAAAAGCCATGATCAAGTTGTGTCCCATAGTACTGTCTGTGCTAATGGACATGGTCTATATAGGTCTCTGTATGTGGTAGCCACTGGCCAGATGTGGCCATTGAACAGTGGAAATGTGGCTAATGACACTGAGAAGCTAAATTTTAATTTTCATTTAATTGTATATAAGTTTAATTAAGTATCTAAGCAGGTCTAGACAGTTAGGTTCTGGGGATGTGAGGAGGAGTGAGGGCCACTTAGAAGTGTGCACAGCCCAGAACACTCCCATCCTTTGTTGGTTTGAGACCTCCAGAGAACACTGACCTAGGAGTCCAGAGGCCTGGGTTCAAATTCCAGTTGCTACCAACATGCTGTGCGATCCAGGCCAAGCTCCATCCCCTCTCTGAACTTCCAAGTGGCTAAACAAAGATGGTGCCCAGCCCTGTTGCCTGTGGTGGGTCCTGTTGAGGATAGCAACAGAAAATACTTGTAGAACACTCATTGTGTGACAGGTCCTGTGCCAAGCCATCTGTCTACATTAGCACGTTTATCTCTGCTAATAGCCCTTGGAGGATGCTGGACTCAGGGAGGTTCAGTAACTGGCTCAAGATCACACAGCAGCAGGATTCACACTTGAGGAGGCTGGTTCCGTAGCCTCCATACTGCACTGCCTGCAGGGGCAGGTCTGTCCTCAGTCTTCCCTGGGGCCGCTGCAGGGAGTGGCTGGAGCGTAAGGTGGTGGCCCCTATGTGACCTCTGGAGGTGGAGGGGAGGGAGGCGGTTGTGATCGTCTCCCTCTCCTGCCCCCAATCAGGTTTTTCATAGGTGTGGGAGGGGCGACCCTGATTCCCATGGATTGAGGGAGTCTTGGCTTAGAAGTCCAGAGAAGAATCTCAGACCAGACTTCATTTAGTCCATCTCAGCCACAGACGCATGTTCCTTCTTGCATGGGTAAGTATATAATTCATCATCTAAATCATGACACTTGAGAATGAAATAGGGCACTAGCCATCAGGGACTCAGGGCAACAGGCAGAATGTGGGCAAACCAGAATGAATGTCATCCTCTTCACGCATGAACATTTATGAGACTCAGCTCTGTGTAGGGCCCTGCTTCCTGTACACAGGGACCCCTGGGACTGTCTGTGATTCCTTAGGGTGGTAGCGCCCATCAGAGGGAAACTTGGAGGAGCCCTGACCCCCACCCCCATCTGCAAGATCAGGGAAGACTTCTTGGAGGAAGGGATGTCTCTTCTGAACTTTAAGGGTATTAAGCAGGGAAAGAGGCTAGGGACAGAGCATTTTCAGGAAGGTTCTGGGGAACAGAAACACCAGACCAGCCCATCTGGGACCCACACATGAGGAAGAAGCAAGAAAGGAGTATGGGGCAGCCCAGCAATCAACAACCTTCTCTTCCATTGGGCAGCCCAATTCTCTCTGGCTCCTCTGCCTCTGAGGCTCTGACTACTTCATTTAGCAACTGCTGTTGTGCACCTCTTGGGGGTTGAGTCTATCCCGAGTACCAGCCATACCATGGAAAATGAAACAGGCATGGTGTCCCCCCAATTTCAGAACCCACAGAGCATGGAGAGGTGGATATTAATCAGGTGTACAAGGAACCATGCAGAATAACTAGATACCCTGAGAAGTGCTTTGAAGGAAATCAAGAAGGGGATCAGGAGAGAAAGTAGGGTGGGAGGGAGGAACCGTCTTAGATATGGGGTCGGGGATGGCCCCCTTGGAGTTAGTATTGGAGCAGAAACTCGAATCACCGGGAGCAGCCAGATTATGTGAGGAGTTGAAAGGAAAAATGTCAGGCAGAAGGAACAGCATGTGTAAAGACCCTGTGGCAGAAAATACAAATGAGGCCAGCTTGGCTGAGTCAGGATGAGGAGGCTGGAGTTTTGCCTGCGGGCAAAGGGAGACCTTGAAGGAATTTAAGGGAACTAGGCGAAGTGATTCTATTTGGGTTTTTAAAAGGATGACTCTATGGTTCTGGCTCCATAGTCCCTTTGTTCTGAGGCCTATTTCCTTCTGTCTTTCCCATATCTAGCGCGCGCAAAGGTGCGCACTGGGGGCAGGGCTCAGGGGCTTGGCTGTGACCTCTGGAGCCTCAGCTGAGCCTAGGCAGGTTTCAATGGGGCGTGGTCTCAGTGAGGCCTGGTGAGCAGCCCCGTCCCCACAGAACCCCTCAGCCCCAAATCTGTGCCCCTCACGCCAGAGGAGCTGCAGCAGCCCCATCCCGTGCCCTGTGTTCAGAGTTCATTGTCAGGATGGGCGGCGGAGGAATACAGCTTCGAGCCGAGGAGGAGGCCCTGCTCTGGGGACAGCCGGGACAGTGTCAGCCCCATGTTCCGAGTAGCCCAATCCAGGGTATCTGCTGGAGCCATTGCCGGCTATCTTGTTGACCAAACAAACGGTTGATTGAATGTTACGCTTTTCAAACAGTTGCTATGGACACAGACTTAGGCTGGAAGCAATTCGGACCTTGAATTCATCAGGATAACGGAGCTGTCATAGATGAAAAGGATCCTGGAACCTCAGCCTTGTGGGCAAAGCCACGGAATGTGGCTCCAGGAGTCAGATTGATTCACACCAGCGCCCCCTCCCTCACCAGCTGAGGGGCCTAGAGCAATTGCCGTTTGCCATTGGAGGTGCTTTTTCTCATGGGTGTATTGCCTATTTCTGCATAAAAATGTATACAGAAACTTGGCAGTGGCTTAAAACAATAAGCGTGTAGGGGCACCTGGGTGGCGCAGTCATTAAGCATCTGCCTTCGGCTCAGGGTGTGATCCCAGTGCTCTGGGATCAAGCCCCACATCAGGCTGCCCCGCTGGGAGCCTGCTTCTTCCTCTCCCACTCCCCCTGCTTGTGTTCCCTCTCTCACTGGCTGTCTCTCTCTCTCTCTCTCTGTCAAATAAATAAAATCTTAAACAAACAAACAAACAAACAAACAAAAAAACCCCAATAAGCGTGTCTTATCTCATACAGTTTCTGAGAGTCAGGAACCCAGGAGGAGCTTAGTGGGTGGTTCTGGCCCAGGGTCTCACAGAGGTTCCAGTCAAGTTGCCAGCAGGGGCTGCTGCCATCCAAAGTCTTAACTGGGGCTTAGGATCTGCTTGCAGGGTGGCTCATCACACGGCTCTGAAGTTAGTGCTAGCTGTCACAGACCTCTTTCCTCCCCGTGCGCACCTCTCGGTCAGCACAACCTGACGGCTGCTTGGTTGTCCTCACAACATGGCGGCTGACTTCCCCAGGGCTGGAGATCCAAGAGAGCCAGGCAGAAGCCGCAGTGTCTGCTCTGACCCGCCTCCAAAGTCATACTTGGTCATTTCCACAATATTCTACGGGTTACATGGTCAACCCTGGCTCGTGTTTTGGTGGGGGAGGGGTGGGGGTGCAAACACAGGGACATGAATACCAGGAGATGGGGACCACTGGGGTGCATTTGGAGCCTGACTGCCACAGGGGACTCCTCATCCCCACTGGGAAGAGCTGCAGTGAGGATTAAATGAGTTAACATATGGGAAGCACCTAGTATACAGTAAGCACTCAATAAATGATCAGTATGACTAGCTGGAGTGGAAAACTCGCCATCCTGTAGTGTCTCACTGTCTTCGTCACTTCTAGGCACCTTCTGCGGGTCTTTGATTTAGCAAAAGCTGCAAGAGCCTCTCCTGCGTCCCACCCCCATGCTGGGTGCTGGGGACACAAGCAGTGACAGAGAGAGACCCTGTCCCTGTGGTTCCAAGCTCTGTCAGACCTAACTCTTGGCAGTGCAGCAGGGGGCTGGCAGGTGAGGTGAGGCTCCTGATGGGGGCAGGGCCGGCCTGTCTGCAGAGGTGGCTGTGCGCTGAGACTGAGTGAAGCGAAGGAGTAGTCATGTGGGCAGAGGGGGCACAGCATTTTGGTCAGACCCACGGGAAGGGCAAGAGCCCCAAGATGGGAGTTAATGACCCATGTTCAAGGAACAGAATGGAGGCCCAAGGGGGCAGAGGCAGGAAATGAAGTTGGAAGAGCAAGAAGAAACAAGATAAGTAGGAAGATTGGCTTTGAGTCTGAGGGCCCTAGGAGTCTTGTTGTCTGGGGGAGAGACGAGGGGGGCCTGGGCCCAGGCAGGGCTGTGGGGGTGGTGAGAAGTGGTGGGATTCTGGGATATCTTGAAGGTGGAGTTGTTTGGAAGGAGTTGCTGTGTGATGGGGTATGGGGCTGAGAGAAAGAGGAGTCAAGGATGATCCCGAGCCTTCTGACCTGAGCGAGCAGGAGGGGGTGTTGTCATGAGTGGAAGTGGGGTAGACGGTGGGAGGAACAGGTTGGGGTGGGTGGGAGATCAGGCATTCGATTTTGGGCCTGTGGGACGTCCAGGGTGAGATGTCAGGGAGGCAGAGATAGGCGTCTGGCGTTTGAGAGATTGGGCGGAAGATGTAAATTTAGGATTGTTAGATATAGGTGGTGTTTAACGCCATGAGTCTGGATGAGATCAGCAGGAGAGAGAGGGTAAAGAGAAGCAAAGAGCACCCAGTTCCTCCAGCACTTAGAGGTCAGAGGAGGAGAACCAGCAAGAGAGAGTGCAGGTGTGGTAAGGAGTGTAGGAGGAGAATGGGAGGGGTACCCAGAGATGAAGTCACGGTGTAATGCAGCCTGCCTCCTCCTCCACCCCTGCCCCAGGCCGCAGCAAGGCCCTGGAGGCTCCATAGAACCCATTCTTCCCCTTCCACACTTCTGCCCTGCAGAGGCCTATGGCAGTAGCTGCATCTGCCATGGACTGCTGTGAACAGCCCCAGAATGTTCTGCCATTCCACCCACATCATTCCCGGCCGTCCATCACTTGGCTCACCCTCCCATGCCTTGCTCTAGTTCTCTGTCTCTTAACACAGTTCAGCCCAGAAGAGGACTATCCCCTCCCTTCATATAGACTCTTTATCTCTGTTAACATAATCTTAGACAAAACCAGGCGTTCTGGTACCACCAAATACAGAAGATAGAAGCAAGAAATACTAAGGGATCTGGAGTGGTTAAAGGGAGCAGCTGTTAAGAGAGGAAGTGTGTTTATTAATGTCAGAAAAGGGTTTTGGGGTTACATCAGCAAGGGTCTTGACGGCCTCACCAAGGAGTTTGAACTGAGGAAGGAAGAGGATCCACAGAAGGTTCTAGATTAGGGGAATGATGCAGTCAGGTGAGTTTTGCATCAGGAAGAGCCATGCTGGGCTCCGTTCCTGGCCTTGTCCCTAATTAGCCCACAGGCCAGCTCTGGCTCCAGAATGAGCAAGGGCAGGGCAGGGAGGCCCCACTCCGTGCAGATGAGAGTAGTGACAGCAGCCACAGTTGCACCACAGAGCAGGGAGGGTTCCCAGGGAGGCAGCAGCTCCGCTACTTCCTCCATGTTTCCGTGAGGGCAATGAGGCTTATATTAATGAGAGATAATTATGGGCACCCAGATGGGCCTAAGTATAGCTCAGAGACAAAGGCAGCGTGAGGCAGCCAGCTGCTTCCCCTGCAAGGCCCAGCCCTGCCTATTTTAAGACCTCCCCAAGGTGAGGCTCCTTGGGGTGAGGCTCATAGGGGTTGGATGGCTGAGGGGCTGGGACCTAGTGTCCCAGGAACTCTGACCAAGAGTGTTCAGAGGGAATCAGTGTGACCAGATGCCCACATAACCCTTGCTCAAACCCCCACTACCTAGAGGTGGAAACTGAGGCCCAGGGTGACCAGTCCGAGGTTTCAGCAAGAGCAGAGCCAGGATCTAATCCAGGTGCAGCTGCACGCACTTTGCACAGTGCCTGCAGCATCCCTACCCCAGAAGCACTGGCCTGTCCCCAGGAAAGCACAGCGAGGTGAGGAGGGGAGCACGACCGATGTTTATTGAGCCGTAAGTGCCATATGTTTTCCATATGACATCACAATTAATCCTCATCATAATCTTGAAAAGAAAGGATCCTCATCCCCATGTTATAGAAGAGGAAACTGAGGCCTAAGAGGAGTGATTACATTGCTGAATGTCCCTCGGTAAGGAGGGAAAGAAGAACCCAGTTACGTCCTGTCTTAGGGCCAGGTTCCCCAGGAAACAGACGCTGAGGTTTGCATGGGAGTCTCCTGGGAATACCTGTGACAGGTGAGGGGTGCAGGATCACGCAGAGGGAGGAGCTGGATAGAGATGCAGTTACAACAAAGGCTCTGTTGATCCCATGGGCAGCTTTGGGGCTGGGATTGCCCATTAGGGCTGCTCTGAATTGGGCAAGGGGGCCAAGCTTTGGTGCCCACACATCAGCCAGTTCCTGGCTGCTGGCTGCTCCGAGAAGGAGTGCAACTGTGGGTGAGGCATCTCCCTTTGGCTGAGAGCCAGTGCTGGTGGTTACCCAGAGTGAACTGTAAGCAGCCCATGTTTGGCAGCTGGAGACACGAGTGCCTCAATCCTGAAGGGGGGACCTGAGCGGCCATCACAGCGTCCACCACACGTTCATCTCCAGATCCTTTCTCATTCCTCTGGCCCCCAGATGAGCAGAACCAGCTCTTGCCCACAAGGAGGTTATGGGAACACGGAGTCTGCTCTCTGTGGGGGACAGGGAGGCCATCGGTGCTAATAAGGAAAGAAAGAGTAAGTGGCCAGTCCAGGAAAAGTTGAAAAACACTACCTGTTTAAAACCTATAGGGACAGAATGGAAGAAAACGATTGTAAATCGTAATATAAGGGCCAGAATATATAAAGAACTCCTGGCACACCTGGGTGGCTCAGTCAGTTAAGTGTCTGCCTTCGGCTCAGGTCATGATCCCAGGGTCCTCAGAGGGGAGCCTGCTTCTCCCTCTCCTTTTGCTGCTCCCCCTCCTTGTGCTCTCTCACTCACTCTCTCTCTCAAATAAAGTCTTAAAAAAAAAAAGAACTCCTACAACTCAACCACAGAAAATGACAAATCACCCAATTTTAAAATGAGTGAAAGTCTTAAATAGACATTTCTCCAAAGAAGATACGCAAATTGCCAATAAGCACATAAAAAAAATGCTCAACATCATTAGTCATCAGGGAAATGCAAATCAAGACCACAATGAGATCCCAGTTCATACCTACTAACATGGGTATAATTTTAAAAAACCAAAAAAAGCAAAACAATAACTGTTGGTGAAGAGTTAGAGAAATTGGACCCCATACATTGCAGGTGAAATGTAAGATGGTGGGAAACAGTTTGGTGGTTCCTCAAAAAGTTAAACAGAATTACCATATGACCCAGCAGTTACATTCTTAGGTATGTACCCAAGAGAATTGAAAGCAGGGACTCAAACAGATACTTGTGTGCCAGTGTTTCTTGACTGCAACATTATTCACGATAGCCAAATGTGGCAACAACCGAAATGCCCATCAACAAATGAATGGACAAACTGTGGTCTCTACATACAATGGAATATGATCCAGCCATAAAAAGGAATGAACTTCTGGTACATGTCACAATCCGGATGAACCTTGAAAACATTATGCTAAATGAAAAAAGCCAGATACAGAAGGACAAATGTTGTATGATTCCATTTATATGAAATATCTAGAATAGGCAAATTCATAGAGACAGAAAATGGTAATCAGAAATTACCAGGGGCTGGAGGAGAGGAGAGAATAAGAAGTCAATGCATTTAATGGTTATAGAGTTTCTGTTCAGGGTGATGAAGAGTTCGGGACGTAGATAACGATGGTAGTTGCACAACATTGTGAATGTAATTAATGTCAATGAACTGTACCCTTAAAAATGGTCGAAGTGGCAAATTTTTATGTTATGTATATTTTACCACAATTAAAATAAAACACATGGGAAAGAGGTAAATCCATAGACAGAAGGCAGATTGGTGGTTGCGAGGGGCCAGGAGGGGGATGGAACAGGGAGCGATAGCTCATTGTGGACTGGGTTTTCTTTGGGGTTAAGAAAATGTTTTGGAACTAGATGGAGGTAGTGGTTACACAGGATCGTGAATGTCCTGAATGTCACTGAATTATGCACTTCAAAATGGCTCTGCTGTGTTACATGCTTTTCATCTCAATTTTTTTAAAAAGAGAAGGAAAAAACCTGTGGGGAAATAAAATCTATGAGATGTAGCCAAATAGGTACTCAGGGGGAAATGTATAGTCTTTCCAATGACACATCTATTAGAATATAAAAAATCAGAAAATAAATGAATTAAGTTTCCAACTAAAAAATGTGGATGAGGTATTAGAAGAGAGTATCTTGGACCCCACCTTTAGGAGGGGGAGCTGGAGGAGGCTTCTTCCTAGAGTTATGTTTGAAGTTCTAGAACTGTACTATCCAATATGGTAGCCACTTGCCATATGTGATGTTTAAATTTAAGTTAATTAAAATAAAAAAGGCAGCTCCTCGGTTGCCCTACCTGTATTTCAAGTGCTCTGTAGCCTATGTGGCTAGTGGCTACCATATTGGACAAGACAGACCCAGGGGCCAATGAACAGTAAACTAGCAAGCAAGGAATATGTGAGAGTTTCAGTGATGAGAACTAGGTAGAAAATCCAGTAAGGTAATGAGTTTGGTTGGCAAAGGGAGCGGGAATGGGGACGAGGCTGGAGAAACTGGCAAAAACTAGACCATACTGGGCCTTCCAGACCTCCACGCTGCCAAGATACCTGCTCATGCTGTCCCACCCTCCTTACCCCCTGCTCCTCAGCTGGCAATCCTGGCCCCTTCCTTTGCAGACCTGTTTCAGGGGGGCTGGTGGGCTGGGGCTTGGGTTGAGTCAAGAGACCAGGTAATAAGCCTGGAGTGGCCTTGCTGTGAGGCTTTATGCTGTCCCTCCTGCAGGCTGACACTCTTTAGCTCCAGAAAGCCATGTGGCTGGAGCTGACAGACAGTTAGAGGACTACAGAGAACAACTCTCCAATGGCCTTGAATGCCAAGCTCAGGAGTCAAGCATTTGTCCCAAGAGCCAAGGGGAGCCACTGAAGAGGAAGGACACTAGTGTTTTGGCATTTTAGCAGTATCACTCCAGCTGCAGTTTGGAACCCACAGGGGTTTTAGAGTGGACACAGAGAGACCAGGGAGAAGGCTGTCCAGCTGTCCAGTTGAGCGGTGGGAGTGACAGAGGCAGACAATACAGAGAGGAAATGGCATCAGGAGACACATCCGAGGCAGAATCACTGTGACTCAGTGACTGTCATCGCTGAGGTTTCCCAGAAACATGCCCAAGACAAAGATTCAAGTGCAAATACCTAATTTGGGAACAGGCAGCACAGTGCAGGAGGGGAGAGGTAAGTCACGGAAGGAGAGGTAGCCAACGAAGGGAGTGTTATCAAACAAGTGACCACAGCAGATAACTGGAACTCATTTCCACTGGGCAGCTCCAGGAGTCAGTGTAGAGCCCATTCCTGAGTTGTCCCACCTGAAGGGTGGAGGAGCTGGGGTATTTATACACCAACTGCCCAACAGTCCCTGGTTGAGAGCTGTAGCTGGTTTGGGGGTGGGGTTGTCAAGTCTCTGGCAATTCCTGCCAGCCACATGTGAGCAGAGCAGGCTCCAGCTGCTAGAGAAAGCTCCCCCGCCTCCTCAGGGATGCAGATACTGAGAGTTTGAAGTCAGTCTGTTGGGCACCACAGTGATGAGGCCACAGGAAATATGGGCGAGCACCCACAGCCACCACTATAGTGACCAACTGGACATGAGGCCAGCATCAGTCAGGCTCTTGTTGAAAGACACAGAAATCCAACTCAAACTTAAGCAAAACGTCTCGACTCTCATATCTGAGACCTTAGGCAAGATCTCAACAAAGGACTTCAGGCTGACTCTCTGCGAAGCACAGCAGCCCTAACAGAGAGTAACACCTCTTTCCAAAGAGTCCAGCCATATTCCCAGGGCAAACGCTCATTGGCTAGGAAGGATCCTGTTTCCATCTCTGAGCCAATCAGTACTCAGGAATGCAGGGCTCTGATTGGCCAGACCTGGGTCATGTGTCCACTCCTGGGGTTCTGGGCTAAGGCTGGCTCCACCTAGACTATGGGAAGTGAAACTGGGGTGGAATCATTTTCCAGGCATGGTGGGGATTTTACTAGAGGAAGGACATAGACAGTCAGAGGAGGGAAGAATTCAAGGAGATGCCCAGGTGTCTGGCATGAGCCCCACTGGGTGACATTGAAGCATTTTACTGATATGGGGACACCATGGGCCCACTCAGAGCCCTGGGAGGCACTGGCATTTAAGGTGGAGTAGAAAGACAGACACGCGTGACCCGAAGTCAGAGAAAGGGACTTTTTTTAATAATGAGGGCCCAGTCACAGAAAGGAAAGAAGTTGAGAGGTTACTTGTGGTCATCGAAGAGTCTAGGTCTCTAGAGGACTCCCTGATAGTGGCAGCACCCACTGGCCCTCCTGTAATCCCAGTGCAACGTCCAAGGCAGGGACCCAACTCCCCCCACCAGGTGAGGAGCCTCTTCAGTCAAGACCACCACCAGGTCTTGGGCCAGCATTTGTCCCTCAGGGAACGAGCGTGTGCCAGCATTTCACAATTCACCAAGCACTTGCCCACACTTTCCTTCACTTCCTCCTCTTGGCCCCATTTGACAAACACAATCTGAGGCTTAGGGAGGCAGCCATAGTCCCAGGCTCACATGGTCCTGTCAGGGGAACGCTGGATTCCTGGGGATCAGGAGTGCCTGTGATGTGAAGTTGAGGCCAGCTTCTCCCTGGGAAGCCTGGAGAAGGTGCCCTGGGCCCTGGGCTGAGAGAACTGAGTGTGGTGTGCACTTCCGGGGCAGCGGCCCGCCACTGCCTTCTGCTGCTGGTGACCAGCCCTCTCCACCTCCAGCGTTTCTGGGGCATCGGGCCCCTGCCACGCCAACAGGGCTGTGTTTGCACGTAGTGTTCTCAGTTTTCAGAATCTGGCCTTACTTGAGTGGGCATCAAGGATGTATTTCTGCACACACAGTTCTCCAGCTAGAGAGCCAAGGAGGCTGGCCCCTGAGCCCCAGGATCACTGTGGCCCCGAGGGGATGCAAGGAAGACAAGAAGGGATATGGGGGTGGTTTTGCCTGAAATTGTCTTCAAGAAGAGGTTTGCCCAGTGGGAGCCTCTGCTGGCTGGAGTGGAGGGGGATCTTTGACTTTCCGGAATCCTGATGGGGTGGGTGGCATCGAAGTTACCTGTTTCCCCTTGGCTAGAATGGCTCCTCCCAGCCTTGGTTTCCCCATTTGTAAAATGGAGATATCGGTCCCCCACCTCATGTGGCTGTTGTGAGGATATGGTATAATGAAGATAAAGATGTCAGTCAGTCGACTTCCTCTCCAGCCTGGGGATAAATGCTCTCACAAGCCACCTGGTGGAAGCAGAGATGCTTCCCAGGGACTACTCAGCCACAAGGACTGTCATGACAGTGCTCTGGCCAGGGTGGGGTCCATCAGGCTCCTGGAGACAAGGAGGGTGTCTGGCAGGGAGGCGGAGAATTCGAGCCAGGTGGACCCTGCAGAAGTCTCAGGGCTTAGGAGGGCTTAGGGCACAGCTGGTCATGAAATGTCTAGGTTTAAGGAAATTACCCTCAGATCCTTGAGGGTTATGGGGCTGGCCAGCTCCCGGAGACAGTTGCAAGGCAGCCATGCAGAGGAGTAGGAAGAGCTGTGGGTCCCCCACTGCCCCTGCCACTGGACCAACTGTGTGATCTTGAGGAAGTCATTGCCCTCTAAGGGCCTCGATTTCCCCACCTCTATGATGTGGGTTTCACCTAGGCCGGCGTTTTTCACGCAGTGTTTCGTGGGATTTGGAATTTGCCTTAAGAGCTGCTCTTAAGGGGTGAGAGGGAGTCTCAGACACCAGAACCCATTTGGTATATTCGTTTCCTATGGGTGTTGTAGCAAATTTCCAAAACTTAGTGGCTTTAAACTACACAAATTTAGTATTTTACAGTTCTGGAGGTCATAAGTCTAAAATGGGTCCCAGGACTGCATTCCTTCTGGACGCTCCAGAGGAGAATCTGACTCCTTGCCTCTTCTGGCTTCTAACAGCTGCCCGCATTCCCTGGCTTGTGATTCCCACACCCCTCTGACCTCTGCTTCTATCATCATATCTTCATGCCTCCCTCTTAAAAAGACCCATGTATTAGATTGTACCCCTCCAGATAATCCAGGATAATCTCCCCACCTCAAGATCCTTAATCATATCTACAAAGACCCTTTTGACATGTCAAGTAACATAATCAGAGATTTGGGGGATTAGGACATTGGCAACTTTGGGGGCCATCATTCTGCCTGCCACACTTGGCTTCAGCCAGAGCCTGTCCACTCTGACCTGGCCCAGCCCATCAAGATCTCTACCCCCACTGCCCTTGTCCTCACTTGCTCTGTTCCAGCCACACTGATTGCTTTCAGATTCTCAGCACACCGGGCACACAGTCCATAGCAAGCCGTGGGACTCCTCTGAATCGAACTGGTGGTAGGGACAGGGCTTAGAAAGCTCGCTGACCTCCCCTTTGCTTCATGGTACAGATGGGAAGACTGAGGCACAGAAAGGAAAGGTACTTGCCAAAGTATTGAGACTGGTATTTCCAACATGGTCCTGGATGGAAAATTTAAACGATCCAACTGCCTGATTTTACAGATGGGGAAACTGAGTCACAGTGGTTCCACCTAAATGCCAACCCCACCCAAGGCCCTGTCCTGTCTACCCAGTCCTGAGGACGTGCTCCCATTATTAACTCACTCAGAACTCTGGTCAGGCTGGCCGTCATTGATTTGTTCCAGTCAGAAACGATGTGCTAATGAGCTTATTAGCTTCCCTGATGTCTGCAGCCCCCAGCGCCTAGCCAAGTCGTCACACTTGGTGGACATCTGTTGAGGGACAGAGCAGATTTTTATAGAGGGTCTACATATGATATAGGATTCCTCTGCTAAAGTGAGAGTTGAACAGTACTGCCCTCAGAGTCAGATGAGATGGCCTCTTTAGAAGGCCTCTCTGGCCCTCTTTCAACCATGTTGAACCACTCATAGGCAAGAGCGTTCAGGGCCCAAGAGGACATGATCACCCAAAGCCATGCTCTGGATACTGGGGACCTTGGAATTCCCTAACCAAATGGCCCCGGGCCTGCTTCCACAGCCAGCACGGGATCCTCGCGTGGGTCGCCTGCACTGCCTGTGGGGCCATCCCTAGGCCTGAGGGCATGTAGAGTGAGCTTGGGGTGCATGTGGGTGTGTGCCTCCTTGTAGCAAAGGATAGAGTCAGAGAAGGGAGGAAAACAGAGGGTGAGCCACTCGCCCCACCCACTACATTCGATCGTGGAATTTGGAGGAGACCAAGAAGTCGGAGTTTGAACTTGGCTTTCCAGGTTATTATGAAGATACGTTCGTCAAGGTAGGATCTGTTTAACAGTTTGCCAGCCTGAGCTATGACTTGGATTGACACATATGGTATGTGGGCCTCTGTCTGTCTTCTTGTCTTCCACCCTGCAGTGTTAAGGGTAGGCCAAGAGTCTTCAGAAATCCTCCCAATCCTGAAATCTGAAATCTGTGGGGGTCTCTGTAATATTTCCAGCACCCTGTCCCCTCCAAATTCAGCTGATTTCCTCTCCGTTTTCTCTCCCCAGGATAGCTGCTGCCCGGGAGAGGTAACCCGGGCGCCCCACTAGGGCAACGGCCCCTGCCCTGAGGGCCGGGATCATGAAAGGCCTCGGTGACAGCCGTCCTCGCCACCTCTCCGACAGCCTGGACCCACCGCATGAGCCCCTGTTTGCAGGGCCTGACCGCAACCCCTACCTGCTTTCGCCCACAGAGGCCTTTGCCCGCGAGGCTCGCTTCCCGGGCCAGAACGCTCTGCCTGGGGATGGTCTCTTCCCACTCAACAACCAGCTACCGCCTCCAAGCAGCACCTTCCCCCGCATCCACTATAACTCCCACTTCGAGGTGCCAGAGGAAAGCCCCTTCCCCAGCCACGCCCAGGCCACCAAGATCAACCGGCTGCCTGCGAACCTTCTGGACCAGTTTGAGAAGCAACTGCCCATCCACCGCGATGGCTTTAGCACGCTCCAGTTCCCCCGTGGTGAGGCCAAGGCCCGTGGGGAGAGTCCTGGCCGCATCCGCCACCTGGTCCACTCGGTCCAGCGGCTCTTCTTCACCAAGGCACCCTCACTGGAGGGCACGGCAGGCAAAGTTGGCGGCAATGGCAGCAAGAAAGGTGGCCTGGAGGACGGCAAGGGCCGGAGGGCCAAGAGCAAGGAACGGGCCAAGGCTGGGGAACCCAAACGGCGTAGCCGCTCCAACATCTCAGGCTGGTGGAGCTCTGATGACAACTTGGACGGCGAGGGTGGCGCCTTCCGCAGCAGTGGCCCAGCCTCTGGGCTGATGACGCTCGGCCGACAGGCGGAACGCAGCCAGCCACGCTATTTCATGCACGCCTACAACACCATTAGCGGGCACATGCTCAAAGCAGCCAAAAACAACACCGCTGAGCTGACTGCCCCGCCCCCCCCACCCGCACCCCCAGCCGNCGCCTGCCCCAGCCTTGGCGTGGGCACCGACACCAACTATGTCAAGCGGGGCTCCTGGTCCACTCTGACCCTCAGCCACGCCCATGAAGTCTGCCAGAAGACCTCAGCCACCTTGGATAAGAGCCTGCTAAAGTCCAAATCCTGCCACCAGGGTCTAGCCTACCATTACCTGCAGGTGGGTCCCTCCCACGGTTTGGGGTGGGTTAAGGAATGTGGGGAGGGCACCCGTTCTGAGCCTTAGCTGTACCACAGATTTACTTGGAAAGTCACTTCATTCTGGGCCTCTGTGAGTAAACACCTGTGAAATGGATGTCTGGTGGTACTTGCTAATAAGGGGATTCCTTCCACTGGTCATGCTTTCAGCAGACTTTGATTAGGGTTCTTCTGAGCCCAGCCCAGAGTAGGAACTAAAATGTGCACCTGCCCTCTAGAGGACAAATCTGGAAGCTGTGCCCTCCACCTTCGTCATAGGACCAATTGCGTGGCATTCTAAATGCCAGCCTCCTGCCTGCTACCCCCACCAGACCAGGGGCTCCTTGAAGACAGGGACCACATCTGATGCAGCTGTGTGTCCCTAAGGCCTAGGACAGGGTCTGGCAGAGAGGAAGTGCTCGGGAAATGTGAGAAGAGAGAGGGTAGAGGAACTAATGGACATTTAAGTGAACAGAGCTAGAAATAAATAAGACAGAGCCCCGATTATCAGGATGCTGTGAGAGAAAGAGACATGAACAGACAGTCATGTCAGTGTGAGCAGAGTGTGATGGAGATCAGCATGGAGGGCTGCAGGAGGCCCTAACCCAGCTTGGGGGCCTAGCTTTCCCCTCTCAAGTGTTAATGTTTATTGAGGCACTTAAGATGCACCAAAGCCACACTCCTGGAAAGCGGCAGAAGGCTCAGAGACATCTCTGTTGCTACACATCCCCCTGGGGCTCTTGAGAGCCAACCCAGTGGCTATGAACGGGAGCAGTTCCTGGGGGCAGGACCCAGGCTGTGGGTGGAAGTGACAGGAAGCAGGTTTCAGTAACCACCAAGATGGAAGGGGCTGCTTCTGTAGGTGGTGAGCGCTTCATCCTGGGGGGTGTGCCGGCACAGGCCTTGCCAGCCTTTGGGAGCACATTAGATGCATTTTGAACCAGATGAACATCAAAGTCTGACAAAGCCCTGAGTTCTTGTCATTCTATATAAAAATTCCAAAGGCAGTGAGACTATGGGGGCAAAAGCTATTTTTTTTTCAATAGGAGAAAAATGGAAATCTAGGCAGTATTTTATATATTTAAGGCTTTTGTGGCTCTCAATCCACTTCCTTAGTTTAGAAACATCAGAGAGGGTGGTGTGTGACCTGGCTCCCTCTCAGAATGGTGTGGTTTGGTCTGATCATGTGAAAATGCTTCAGAAACACCATGAAAGGGTGGCCCTGCAGGCCCTGGGGTTTGTGCTGCCTGCTTGGGTCATGGGAGGTTGGGTGGGGGGATGCTGGGGTAGCAACAGGTTTTAAGCAGAAAGTTTGAAGGCCACCTTCCCAAGGGACAAGTGGAGGTAGGGAAGATGAACTAGCAAATGGTTTGGCAGCTAGAATGTGCAGGCCCTAGTGACTGGCTGGGCAGTTAGCTGGTGGCGGGGGAGGGGGAGGATTAGGTGAGGGGGTCCTGGGGTGGGAGTCCCAGACTAGGACGGTCCCTCAGCCGAGAAGTGGCCCATGGCAGTTCGGGCAACTGGAAGGATGTGGCATCTGTGTAGATGTGGTGATTCAGGGAGTGTGGTTCTCATGCATGTGCTAAAGAATGGCGATGCTGTGTATGCTGAGAAATGTGTCACCCGGGCATCTGGTGAAGTGCATAGAACCTAGCAAGGGTATGCGCTCTGTATGTGTTGAGACAAAGACACAGTGAGGTGGGGCCATGCTGCAGTGTGTCCGCAGTGCGGTGGTTGCTGCTGTGTTCGTGAGGAGGGATGTGAGTACGCCTGCGTTCGTGTTGCACACTTGTTGATCGGCGTGCATGCATGTGGTGAGGTGGCTGCTGTGGGGCATGTGCTGGTGAGAAGGGGCGTGGGGAAGGTATGTTTGCTCTCTGAGATGTGCGTACATGGCCGGGTGTGATCGCTCTGTGCTTGGGCTGAGGGACCTTGGAAGTGCTAAGATGTGTGGAATCTTTCATCATGAGGTGAAGGTCCCCTGTGTGTGCATGTCAGATGGGACAGACCCTTTCCCAGGGTGCCACCTGGCTGCCAGACCAGCCTCTCTGCTCCCTGTGCCTGGGCTTCTTACCCACTAGTAAGGGATACAGGATGTGGATTGGCTGGCTCCAAGGACCCTGCCCCTCTGCTGATGTGCTGGCGTCCTCTGACCAGTCCTCCCTGCCCCCGCCCCCATCCTAGCGCAGGATCTTGGTGCCAGGTCTGAGGGCCTCTGTCTGGACTGATGTTCTCATCTGTGTAGTGGGATCATAAGCCATCCTCTAAGATAGCAGGGTGACGTGATGGGAACACAGTGGGTGCTCAGAAAAGGAGCTGCAGTTTTGGGCTGTTTTTGGCACACCCAGCTTGGGATCCATGGAGAAATCGGAGGCCCCAGAGGGACAAGGATTTACTTAAGACCACACAGTGAAGCTGTGGCAGAGCCGGCTCTGGAACTCAAGATATCCTTCCCAGCCCGGGGCTCTGCCCGGCTGCTGGTGGCTTCGTGGCAGTACCCAGCACGGAAGGCTGAAACCCTCCGAGGTGGGGAGCGGGGAGCTGCGGGGAGCTTCAGGGTCCGGAGCACCATTCTCCAGGTGTTGTGCTCCAGGATGGGCGGCCGGCGGCGCGCTGAGAGTGTGCGCTGCCCCCGATCCCTTCCCACCTTCGTTGAGGTTTGTCCGCCCATCCTCAGGTGCCCGGCGGCGGGGGCGAGTGGAGCACCGCGCTGCTATCGCCGCGCGAGGCGGACGCCTCGGCCGAGGGCCCCATCCCCTGCAGGCGCATGCGCAGCGGCAGCTACATCAAGGCCATGGGCGACGAGGACAGCGATGAGTCCGGCGGCGGCAGCCCCAAGCCCTCACCCAAGACGGCAGCGCGGCGCCAGAGCTACCTGAGAGCCACGCAGCAGTCGCTGGGAGAGCAGAGCAACCCCCGCAGGTGAGCGCGCAGTGCCGCTTCCTAGAGCCCCGCCCACAGGCTAGCCCTGCCCCCCGGAGCTCCGCCCCCCGGGAGAGCCTCTCCGCAGACCGAGTCCCAGCCCAGGTCTCCCAAGTCCCGCGCACTGGGAGCCCCGCCCACAGGCTAACCCGCCCCAGTGGAGGCCTCCCCGCCCGCGTTCCACCCCCCGACGTGAGCTCTTCCCTGAGAAAGCCGCCTCCTCTCTCTCAAGCTCTGCTCACTGGCAAGGCTCGTCCCTGGGTGAGTTCTTCACAGGTGTGTCCCACCCCTGGGAACCTCGCTTTCCTTGCCTACAGCCCCCTAGGAAAGCCCTGTCCCATAGATGAATCCTGCCCTACAACCTCAGATCCAGGTGAACTCGGGCTCCCAATGATGCACGCCCGCTAGGTAAGCCGGCCTTTAGGTTATCCTTTCTGAGATCCTCGTCCTAAGGTTGGCCCCTTTATTGGACGAGTTGACTCCAGAGAGCTCCGCCATTTATGAACCACCCCAAAGCCCCCCACAGTTAAGCCCTGACCACCAGTGAGTCTCATCTTTTGGTACATGATAAGGAGAGTCACTCTAGAGTGACTGTCCCTGCCCGCAGGAGTCACACCACCAGGTGAGTTCCACTCCCACAGGGGAACTGGGCCAGGGAACCCTCTTCTTCAGGTGAGGAGAACCCTGCCCCTGGTGAACCCACTACTTGTACCAGCAAGGTACTGCCCAGGGAAGGCCAGAGCCCCCTCTGCCCTTGCCCCTGTAATCAGTCCCTGCGGTGAGCTCTGGGGAGAAAGGTGTAGCCGAAGTCAAAGGGAGACAGACAGCCTTCACCTGTCCCGTCACCCTGCCTGGAATTCCACCATTCGAGCCCTTTCCTGTTGCTTTAAGACTTGGAAGAGTTAATGAAAGTATGAACAATTTTTTTTTAAGTATACACAAATGAGATGCATGCACACAGAAAGCAACAATTAAAATGTTAGAGAAAGGTGAGGCTTTCACATGCAGAAGTCACCATGGGGATCAGAACAGAAAAGAATGGGGGGCGGAGTTATAGAAAGCCCATCATCAAGTACAAACCAGGTAAAACTTAGTAGGAGGGGTTCAAAGTCCTTTGAGGTAAAGAAACAAAAGCAAGTCAGAAACAAAAAGATGAGTTAAGGTAAACAAGCTTAGTCCTAGTTCTTCAACTACTGGGGGCAAGAGCCTTCCAGGAGGAGGGGGCCTGGGAGGACAGTGACGAGGGAAAAGAACAGGTAAGGTGACAGAGCACTGAGGCAGGGAGAGGCAGGGAGGGGCAGTGTACTCCAGAAGCCCGGAGTCCTTGTGACAGGGATTTGCTTAAGCCGTGCCAGTGGGACAGAAGGCAGGGAATGGCCTCCAGGTGGGAATTCAGGACACCACTGGCCAGTCCCAGGTCTGTCCCTCTCTGGGCCTCAGTTTCCTCATCTTTAGGTGAGGGGGCTAAGCTGGATGATCTCTAAGACCCTTCTAGTCCTGGGATCCTACACTTCCATGAATGACCAGTGGGCACTGAGGTGGGAGAGGAGGACAGGACCCAGGCCCAGACCTTGAATGAGGGAATAAATAATAATAATAGTATCAGTAGTAATGGGCGCCATCTGCTAGCACTTGCCGCACTCTGGGCTCTGTGCCTGCCCCAGTGCACTTCAGCGTGCATTACTGAATCATCCTCATCAGAGCTCCAAAAAGCAGGAACAATGTCAACCCCGCTTTGTAGGTGAGGAAACTGAGACATAGGCAAGGGGCCATGACTTGCCCAGGGTCACCCAGTGAGGAAGCTCCTTGCCAATCCAAGCCCATCTCTGTCAAGGCCTGAGCTGTTGGGTGCTTGGATTTTAACCCCAGAGCAGTGGTGAGGGAGAAACCCAGGGTCAGGTAGATGTGAGAAAAATTGAAGAGCAGGGGCCTTGAGAAGAAGCGGTGAGTCTTTGGGGGCCTGGTGGAAGCTACCTGGATATTGTGTTGAAACTGATGCCCTTTGGGCAGCTCTAGCCTGAGATCAAGGATGCAAGCCTTGACCTACCTCCTCTGTCCGGCCATTGGAATTGCCCCGACCTGTGGGGCAGGGGGCTGTAGAATTGGGCTGGTGTGGGCTGCCTTGGTTTGAAATGGTCAAAAGTGAGCTTGTGCTGCCACCTCGTGGCAGTAGCAGACATGACAGGTGAAGATCACCCCACCCTCCAGATTCAAGCCTAGAAGAGCTAGGAGCTCTTCCCTTGCTCGGTGCCCTTCACCCGGCCCTCTTGCCCCGAATCTTCACACACACCCTCCTGACACCTTACAAGCTGTCAGTGACTTCCATTTTTCCCTCTGCCACTGGATGACCTTGGCCAGTCTTTTCCCCCTCTGGGCCTGTTTCTCATGAACAATGGGTGGGCTGAGCCCTGTCTGCTCCCCACCCTCACCAGGAGTCTGGACCGCCTGGATTCAGTGGACATGCTGCTGCCCTCCAAGTGTCCGAGCTGGGAGGAGGACTACAACCCTGTCAGCGACAGCCTCAACGACTCCAGCTGCATCAGCCAGGTGAGCGTGGCGACTAGCCAGAAGGTCAGTGGGCTTGGGAGAGCCCCAGCTCTCACCCAGAAGCAGACATCCAGGCCCAGCCCCTGTCGAGCGGTCCCCAGATGTCTGCACTATGCTTCTGTTTGGTCTTTGTTCCCATAGCTGCCTGTGTACGTGTGTCTGTCCCACTGACTGTCCTGTGGCTAGAGAGCAGTCACAGGGCCTGACATGCCATGGCCTGAGCTGAGGGCCCTGAGAGAGGGGCCACACCACTGCTGTAGACCCAGGAGCCCTGAAGACAGGGAACTGGAGACCTGAACCTGAGTCCCAGTCTTGTCACTGAGAGTATGAACCCAGGACAAGTCACTCCCTCCCTGAGCCTCAGTTTCCTGATTTATGCAGAAGGGTGATAATTCCTATTTCAAAGCGTTGTGAGGAATTAATGAGCTAGGAACATAGTGTTCTCAGCAAAGCGTAGCTAACTTTGTGGTTGTTATTGTTCTCTTGCTGTGTGACCTTGGGTAAGTTGCTTCTCCACTCTGGACGTCCGTGTCCCACAGGCTCAGTGGAAAGTTGGACTTCTGAGGCCCAGACACTTCTGCAGCAATAAGCATGTTGTGCTGCACTTTTCATTCTCTTAACTCCCAGCTCCTTGAACCCTCACAGCCACATTGGGGGGTGGGTGTGTTTATTATTTATATCTCCAATTCACAGATGAGGAAACTGAGGCTCAGCTGGGTGAGATCACACAGCAAGGAGGAGGCAGAGCTGGGCAGAGATCCAGGGCTGTCAGACCTACACCCGGACCCCAGCTCCTGCCATGTGCACAGTACTTCAGGGTTTGCAAAGGGAGGACCAGCCAAGTTTCCAGGGCTCCGCCTATTGTGTGGATGGGGAGATGAGGCCAGAGAGGACAGCAACTGCTAGGAGTAGCAGAGTGGGGCAGTGGCAGCGCCAGGTGCAGCCCAGCCTCCTTTCTGTGCAGGGACAGGCCCCACGTCCCACTGTGTGTAGCCCCATGGCCCGAGCTAACGCACTGCTTAGACCTGGAAGGCTTTCGGATCCCAGCTCCTCACTGGGATCTTCACTGTTTCTGGCCTGGCCATAGCATCCCCCCCTAAGCTCCCAGACCCCTGCCCTTAGCACTGTCATTCCGAGACCAAGGAGCCTGACCTCAGACGTGGGGAGGAATAGAGCACCCCAACCGTGGGACTCTGTCCCTGCCACCCTCACACGGGCCCCACCGAGTCTCCTGGCCTCCACGCCTGCCACCTGCACTCTGTTCCCAAGGGCCAGAGGGAGCCTGTGAAAGAGGTAAGGCACATCATACCATGTCCCTGCTCCAAACCCTCCGTGGCTCCCGCCTGCCCCTAGTGAAAGCCAGACTCCTTACTCAGCTGCGTGCAGGCCTGCCTCCCTCTCACACGGAATCTCAGATGCTCTGTCACTGTCCTGTTCCAGCCACACCGGCCTCCTTTCTGCTCCTCACACACCTTGCTGTTTCCTCTCCCAAGAGCACCCCTCGCTCAGATCTTTGCTCAGCTGGTTCTTCTCTGTGTCTCCCGTCTCGGCTGAAACGTCACCTCAGGGGAACCTGCCCTATCACTCATCGAAAGGAGCCCCCAGGACACTGTTTCCTTACCCTGCTTAATTTTCTTGACAGCACTTGCACTGTCTGGAGTTATATCTGTTTATTTACTTGATGTCTGTCTCATTCTTAAGACCGGGAGCTCCCTGCAGGTGGGGACCTTGCCGTGTGGCTCCTCATGGCGTCCTTGTCCTCAGCATGTGGCACAGGGCACATGGGTGCGTGCTGAATGGGTGGCTTCCATCCCTGTGTCTCCTATCCTGCTGTGTTCTCTTGTCTCTCCGTCTTCCTGTTTGTATCTGTCTCCCTCTGTTTTTCTCTCCCCTCATTCACATTTTTCTTTGACTCCCTCTAGTTGGTCCCACATCCATGTTTCTCTCTGAGTCTTTCTCTCTCACACACCCCATCTTCACCTCTGCCTGGCCCTGGCATCTGGAACATTTTCGTCCTTTGGCTACACAAAAGGACACATGGAATCAACCAGGCTGGGGACCCCACTACCCCCTGCCCAGCCCACCTCTTTCCTAGGCCAGGGTCCTCTGAGCCCTCAAACCCTCACCCCCAGAAGCTTGAGTGACCCAAGCTATGTATGTGGCCCTAGAGTCAGGGATGTCCCAGCTCTGACTGTGTCTCTGAGGNTGCCACCAGGGTCTAGCCTACCATTACCTGCAGGTGGGTCCCTCCCACGGTTTGGGGTGGGTTAAGGAATGTGGGGAGGGCACCCGTTCTGAGCCTTAGCTGTACCACAGATTTACTTGGAAAGTCACTTCATTCTGGGCCTCTGTGAGTAAACACCTGTGAAATGGATGTCTGGTGGTACTTGCTAATAAGGGGATTCCTTCCACTGGTCATGCTTTCAGCAGACTTTGATTAGGGTTCTTCTGAGCCCAGCCCAGAGTAGGAACTAAAATGTGCACCTGCCCTCTAGAGGACAAATCTGGAAGCTGTGCCCTCCACCTTCGTCATAGGACCAATTGCGTGGCATTCTAAATGCCAGCCTCCTGCCTGCTACCCCCACCAGACCAGGGGCTCCTTGAAGACAGGGACCACATCTGATGCAGCTGTGTGTCCCTAAGGCCTAGGACAGGGTCTGGCAGAGAGGAAGTGCTCGGGAAATGTGAGAAGAGAGAGGGTAGAGGAACTAATGGACATTTAAGTGAACAGAGCTAGAAATAAATAAGACAGAGCCCCGATTATCAGGATGCTGTGAGAGAAAGAGACATGAACAGACAGTCATGTCAGTGTGAGCAGAGTGTGATGGAGATCAGCATGGAGGGCTGCAGGAGGCCCTAACCCAGCTTGGGGGCCTAGCTTTCCCCTCTCAAGTGTTAATGTTTATTGAGGCACTTAAGATGCACCAAAGCCACACTCCTGGAAAGCGGCAGAAGGCTCAGAGACATCTCTGTTGCTACACATCCCCCTGGGGCTCTTGAGAGCCAACCTAGTGGCTATGAACGGGAGCAGTTCCTGGGGGCAGGACCCAGGCTGTGGGTGGAAGTGACAGGAAGCAGGTTTCAGTAACCACCAAGATGGAAGGGGCTGCTTCTGTAGGTGGTGAGCGCTTCATCCTGGGGGGTGTGCCGGCACAGGCCTTGCCAGCCTTTGGGAGCACATTAGATGCATTTTGAACCAGATGAACATCAAAGTCTGACAAAGCCCTGAGTTCTTGTCATTCTATATAAAAATTCCAAAGGCAGTGAGACTATGGGGGCAAAAGCTATTTTTTTTTCAATAGGAGAAAAATGGAAATCTAGGCAGTATTTTATATATTTAAGGCTTTTGTGGCTCTCAATCCACTTCCTTAGTTTAGAAACATCAGAGAGGGTGGTGTGTGACCTGGCTCCCTCTCAGAATGGTGTGGTTTGGTCTGATCATGTGAAAATGCTTCAGAAACACCATGAAAGGGTGGCCCTGCAGGCCCTGGGGTTTGTGCTGCCTGCTTGGGTCATGGGAGGTTGGGTGGGGGGATGCTGGGGTAGCAACAGGTTTTAAGCAGAAAGTTTGAAGGCCACCTTCCCAAGGGACAAGTGGAGGTAGGGAAGATGAACTAGCAAATGGTTTGGCAGCTAGAATGTGCAGGCCCTAGTGACTGGCTGGGCAGTTAGCTGGTGGCGGGGGAGGGGGAGGATTAGGTGAGGGGGTCCTGGGGTGGGAGTCCCAGACTAGGACGGTCCCTCAGCCGAGAAGTGGCCCATGGCAGTTCGGGCAACTGGAAGGATGTGGCATCTGTGTAGATGTGGTGATTCAGGGAGTGTGGTTCTCATGCATGTGCTAAAGAATGGCGATGCTGTGTATGCTGAGAAATGTGTCACCCGGGCATCTGGTGAAGTGCATAGAACCTAGCAAGGGTATGCGCTCTGTATGTGTTGAGACAAAGACACAGTGAGGTGGGGCCATGCTGCAGTGTGTCCGCAGTGCGGTGGTTGCTGCTGTGTTCGTGAGGAGGGATGTGAGTACGCCTGCGTTCGTGTTGCACACTTGTTGATCGGCGTGCATGCATGTGGTGAGGTGGCTGCTGTGGGGCATGTGCTGGTGAGAAGGGGCGTGGGGAAGGTATGTTTGCTCTCTGAGATGTGCGTACATGGCCGGGTGTGATCGCTCTGTGCTTGGGCTGAGGGACCTTGGAAGTGCTAAGATGTGTGGAATCTTTCATCATGAGGTGAAGGTCCCCTGTGTGTGCATGTCAGATGGGACAGCCCCTTTTCCAGGGTGCCACCTGGCTGCCAGACCAGCCTCTATGCTCCCTGTGCCTGGGCTTCTTACCCACTAGTAAGGGATACAGGATGTGGATTGGATGGCTCCAAGGACCCTGCCCCTCTGCTGATGTGCTGGCGTCCTCTGACCAGTCCTCCCTGCCCCCGCCCCCATCCTAGCGCAGGATCTTGGTGCCAGGTCTGAGGGCCTCTGTCTGGACTGATGTTCTCATCTGTGTAGTGGGATCATAAGCCATCCTCTAAGATAGCAGGGTGACGTGATGGGAACACAGTGGGTGCTCAGAAAAGGAGCTGCAGTTTTGGGCTGTTTTTGGCACACCCAGCTTGGGATCCATGGAGAAATCGGAGGCCCCAGAGGGACAAGGATTTACTTAAGACCACACAGTGAAGCTGTGGCAGAGCCGGCTCTGGAACTCAAGATATCCTTCCCAGCCCGGGGCTCTGCCCGGCTGCTGGTGGCTTCGTGGCAGTACCCAGCACGGAAGGCTGAAACCCTCCGAGGTGGGGAGCGGGGAGCTGCGGGGAGCTTCAGGGTCCGGAGCACCATTCTCCAGGTGTTGTGCTCCAGGATGGGCGGCCGGCGGCGCGCTGAGAGTGTGCGCTGCCCCCGATCCCTTCCCACCTTCGTTGAGGTTTGTCCGCCCATCCTCAGGTGCCCGGCGGCGGGGGCGAGTGGAGCACCGCGCTGCTATCGCCGCGCGAGGCGGACGCCTCGGCCGAGGGCCCCATCCCCTGCAGGCGCATGCGCAGCGGCAGCTACATCAAGGCCATGGGCGACGAGGACAGCGATGAGTCCGGCGGCGGCAGCCCCAAGCCCTCACCCAAGACGGCAGCGCGGCGCCAGAGCTACCTGAGAGCCACGCAGCAGTCGCTGGGAGAGCAGAGCAACCCCCGCAGGTGAGCGCGCAGTGCCGCTTCCTAGAGCCCCGCCCACAGGCTAGCCCTGCCCCCCGGAGCTCCGCCCCCCGGGAGAGCCTCTCCGCAGACCGAGTCCCAGCCCAGGTCTCCGAAGTCCCGCGCACTGGGAGCCCCGCCCACAGGCTAACCCGCCCCAGTGGAGGCCTCCCCGCCCGCGTTCCACCCCCCGACGTGAGCTCTTCCCTGAGAAAGCCGCCTCCTCTCTCTCAAGCTCTGCTCACTGGCAAGGCTCGTCCCTGGGTGAGTTCTTCACAGGTGTGTCCCACCCCTGGGAACCTCGCTTTCCTTGCCTACAGCCCCCTAGGAAAGCCCCGTCCCATAGATGAATCCTGCCCTACAACCTCAGATCCAGGTGAACTCGGGCTCCCAATGATGCACGCCCGCTAGGTAAGCCGGCCTTTAGGTTATCCTTTCTGAGATCCTCGTCCTAAGGTTGGCCCCTTTATTGGACGAGTTGACTCCAGAGAGCTCCGCCATTTATGAACCACCCCAAAGCCCCCCACAGTTAAGCCCTGACCACCAGTGAGTCTCATCTTTTGGTACATGATAAGGAGAGTCACTCTAGAGTGACTGTCCCTGCCCGCAGGAGTCACACCACCAGGTGAGTTCCACTCCCACAGGGGAACTGGGCCAGGGAACCCTCTTCTTCAGGTGAGGAGAACCCTGCCCCTGGTGAACCCACTACTTGTACCAGCAAGGTACTGCCCAGGGAAGGCCAGAGCCCCCTCTGCCCTTGCCCCTGTAATCAGTCCCTGCGGTGAGCTCTGGGGAGAAAGGTGTAGCCGAAGTCAAAGGGAGACAGACAGCCTTCACCTGTCCCGTCACCCTGCCTGGAATTCCACCATTCGAGCCCTTTCCTGTTGCTTTAAGACTTGGAAGAGTTAATGAAAGTATGAACAATTTTTTTTTAAGTATACACAAATGAGATGCATGCACACAGAAAGCAACAATTAAAATGTTAGAGAAAGGTGAGGCTTTCACATGCAGAAGTCACCATGGGGATCAGAACAGAAAAGAATGGGGGGCGGAGTTATAGAAAGCCCATCATCAAGTACAAACCAGGTAAAACTTAGTAGGAGGGGTTCAAAGTCCTTTGAGGTAAAGAAACAAAAGCAAGTCAGAAACAAAAAGATGAGTNTTTTTTTTTTAAGTATAGACAAATGAGATGCATGCACACAGAAAGCAACAATTAAAATGTTAGAGAAAGGTGAGGCTTTCACATGCAGAAGTCACCATGGGGATCAGAACAGAAAAGAATGGGGGGCGGAGTTATAGAAAGCCCATCATCAAGTACAAACCAGGTAAAACTTAGTAGGAGGGGTTCAAAGTCCTTTGAGGTAAAGAAACAAAAGCAAGTCAGAAACAAAAAGATGAGTTAAGGTAAACAAGCTTAGTCCTAGTTCTTCAACTACTGGGGGCAAGAGCCTTCCAGGAGGAGGGGGCCTGGGAGGACAGTGACGAGGGAAAAGAACAGGTAAGGTGACAGAGCACTGAGGCAGGGAGAGGCAGGGAGGGGCAGTGTACTCCAGAAGCCCGGAGTCCTTGTGACAGGGATTTGCTTAAGCCGTGCCAGTGGGACAGAAGGCAGGGAATGGCCTCCAGGTGGGAATTCAGGACACCACTGGCCAGTCCCAGGTCTGTCCCTCTCTGGGCCTCAGTTTCCTCATCTTTAGGTGAGGGGGCTAAGCTGGATGATCTCTAAGACCCTTCTAGTCCTGGGATCCTACACTTCCATGAATGACCAGTGGGCACTGAGGTGGGAGAGGAGGACAGGACCCAGGCCCAGACCTTGAATGAGGGAATAAATAATAATAATAGTATCAGTAGTAATGGGCGCCATCTGCTAGCACTTGCCGCACTCTGGGCTCTGTGCCTGCCCCAGTGCACTTCAGCGTGCATTACTGAATCATCCTCATCAGAGCTCCAAAAAGCAGGAACAATGTCAACCCCGCTTTGTAGGTGAGGAAACTGAGACATAGGCAAGGGGCCATGACTTGCCCAGGGTCACCCAGTGAGGAAGCTCCTTGCCAATCCAAGCCCATCTCTGTCAAGGCCTGAGCTGTTGGGTGCTTGGATTTTAACCCCAGAGCAGTGGTGAGGGAGAAACCCAGGGTCAGGTAGATGTGAGAAAAATTGAAGAGCAGGGGCCTTGAGAAGAAGCGGTGAGTCTTTGGGGGCCTGGTGGAAGCTACCTGGATATTGTGTTGAAACTGATGCCCTTTGGGCAGCTCTAGCCTGAGATCAAGGATGCAAGCCTTGACCTACCTCCTCTGTCCGGCCATTGGAATTGCCCCGACCTGTGGGGCAGGGGGCTGTAGAATTGGGCTGGTGTGGGCTGCCTTGGTTTGAAATGGTCAAAAGTGAGCTTGTGCTGCCACCTCGTGGCAGTAGCAGACAT
This sequence comes from Ailuropoda melanoleuca, assembly GCF_002007445.2. NCBI lineage: Eukaryota > Metazoa > Chordata > Mammalia > Carnivora > Ursidae > Ailuropoda > Ailuropoda melanoleuca. The sequence continues at coordinate 67,501,132 of NC_048230.1, read as the reverse complement.
GACAGGTGAAGATCACCCCACCCTCCAGATTCAAGCCTAGAAGAGCTAGGAGCTCTTCCCTTGCTCGGTGCCCTTCACCCGGCCCTCTTGCCCCGAATCTTCACACACACCCTCCTGACACCTTACAAGCTGTCAGTGACTTCCATTTTTCCCTCTGCCACTGGATGACCTTGGCCAGTCTTTTCCCCCTCTGGGCCTGTTTCTCATGAACAATGGGTGGGCTGAGCCCTGTCTGCTCCCCACCCTCACCAGGAGTCTGGACCGCCTGGATTCAGTGGACATGCTGCTGCCCTCCAAGTGTCCGAGCTGGGAGGAGGACTACAACCCTGTCAGCGACAGCCTCAACGACTCCAGCTGCATCAGCCAGGTGAGCGTGGCGACTAGCCAGAAGGTCAGTGGGCTTGGGAGAGCCCCAGCTCTCACCCAGAAGCAGACATCCAGGCCCAGCCCCTGTCGAGCGGTCCCCAGATGTCTGCACTATGCTTCTGTTTGGTCTTTGTTCCCATAGCTGCCTGTGTATGTGTGTCTGTCCCACTGACTGTCCTGTGGCTAGAGAGCAGTCACAGGGCCTGACATGCCATGGCCTGAGCTGAGGGCCCTGAGAGAGGGGCCACACCACTGCTGTAGACCCAGGAGCCCTGAAGACAGGGAACTGGAGACCTGAACCTGAGTCCCAGTCTTGTCACTGAGAGTATGAACCCAGGACAAGTCACTCCCTCCCTGAGCCTCAGTTTCCTGATTTATGCAGAAGGGTGATAATTCCTATTTCAAAGCGTTGTGAGGAATTAATGAGCTAGGAACATAGTGTTCTCAGCAAAGCGTAGCTAACTTTGTGGTTGTTATTGTTCTCTTGCTGTGTGACCTTGGGTAAGTTGCTTCTCCACTCTGGACGTCCGTGTCCCACAGGCTCAGTGGAAAGTTGGACTTCTGAGGCCCAGACACTTCTGCAGCAATAAGCATGTTGTGCTGCACTTTTCATTCTCTTAACTCCCAGCTCCTTGAACCCTCACAGCCACATTGGGGGGTGGGTGTGTTTATTATTTATATCTCCAATTCACAGATGAGGAAACTGAGGCTCAGCTGGGTGAGATCACACAGCAAGGAGGAGGCAGAGCTGGGCAGAGATCCAGGGCTGTCAGACCTACACCCGGACCCCAGCTCCTGCCATGTGCACAGTACTTCAGGGTTTGCAAAGGGAGGACCAGCCAAGTTTCCAGGGCTCCGCCTATTGTGTGGATGGGGAGATGAGGCCAGAGAGGACAGCAACTGCTAGGAGTAGCAGAGTGGGGCAGTGGCAGCGCCAGGTGCAGCCCAGCCTCCTTTCTGTGCAGGGACAGGCCCCACGTCCCACTGTGTGTAGCCCCATGGCCCGAGCTAACGCACTGCTTAGACCTGGAAGGCTTTCGGATCCCAGCTCCTCACTGGGATCTTCACTGTTTCTGGCCTGGCCATAGCATCCCCCCCTAAGCTCCCAGACCCCTGCCCTTAGCACTGTCATTCCGAGACCAAGGAGCCTGACCTCAGACGTGGGGAGGAATAGAGCACCCCAACCGTGGGACTCTGTCCCTGCCACCCTCACACGGGCCCCACCGAGTCTCCTGGCCTCCACGCCTGCCACCTGCACTCTGTTCCCAAGGGCCAGAGGGAGCCTGTGAAAGAGGTAAGGCACATCATACCATGTCCCTGCTCCAAACCCTCCGTGGCTCCCGCCTGCCCCTAGTGAAAGCCAGACTCCTTACTCAGCTGCGTGCAGGCCTGCCTCCCTCTCACACGGAATCTCAGATGCTCTGTCACTGTCCTGTTCCAGCCACACCGGCCTCCTTTCTGCTCCTCACACACCTTGCTGTTTCCTCTCCCAAGAGCACCCCTCGCTCAGATCTTTGCTCAGCTGGTTCTTCTCTGTGTCTCCCGTCTCGGCTGAAACGTCACCTCAGGGGAACCTGCCCTATCACTCATCGAAAGGAGCCCCCAGGACACTGTTTCCTTACCCTGCTTAATTTTCTTGACAGCACTTGCACTGTCTGGAGTTATATCTGTTTATTTACTTGATGTCTGTCTCATTCTTAAGACCGGGAGCTCCCTGCAGGTGGGGACCTTGCCGTGTGGCTCCTCATGGCGTCCTTGTCCTCAGCATGTGGCACAGGGCACATGGGTGCGTGCTGAATGGGTGGCTTCCATCCCTGTGTCTCCTATCCTGCTGTGTTCTCTTGTCTCTCCGTCTTCCTGTTTGTATCTGTCTCCCTCTGTTTTTCTCTCCCCTCATTCACATTTTTCTTTGACTCCCTCTAGTTGGTCCCACATCCATGTTTCTCTCTGAGTCTTTCTCTCTCACACACCCCATCTTCACCTCTGCCTGGCCCTGGCATCTGGAACATTTTCGTCCTTTGGCTACACAAAAGGACACATGGAATCAACCAGGCTGGGGACCCCACTACCCCCTGCCCAGCCCACCTCTTTCCTAGGCCAGGGTCCTCTGAGCCCTCAAACCCTCACCCCCAGAAGCTTGAGTGACCCAAGCTATGTATGTGGCCCTAGAGTCAG
>NC_048230.1:67476032-67497103 GCF_002007445.2 Ailuropoda melanoleuca | reverse complement strand
CCCCAGCCTTGGCGTGGGCACCGACACCAACTATGTCAAGCGGGGCTCCTGGTCCACTCTGACCCTCAGCCACGCCCATGAAGTCTGCCAGAAGACCTCAGCCACCTTGGATAAGAGCCTGCTAAAGTCCAAATCCTGCCACCAGGGTCTAGCCTACCATTACCTGCAGGTGGGTCCCTCCCACGGTTTGGGGTGGGTTAAGGAATGTGGGGAGGGCACCCGTTCTGAGCCTTAGCTGTACCACAGATTTACTTGGAAAGTCACTTCATTCTGGGCCTCTGTGAGTAAACACCTGTGAAATGGATGTCTGGTGGTACTTGCTAATAAGGGGATTCCTTCCACTGGTCATGCTTTCAGCAGACTTTGATTAGGGTTCTTCTGAGCCCAGCCCAGAGTAGGAACTAAAATGTGCACCTGCCCTCTAGAGGACAAATCTGGAAGCTGTGCCCTCCACCTTCGTCATAGGACCAATTGCGTGGCATTCTAAATGCCAGCCTCCTGCCTGCTACCCCCACCAGACCAGGGGCTCCTTGAAGACAGGGACCACATCTGATGCAGCTGTGTGTCCCTAAGGCCTAGGACAGGGTCTGGCAGAGAGGAAGTGCTCGGGAAATGTGAGAAGAGAGAGGGTAGAGGAACTAATGGACATTTAAGTGAACAGAGCTAGAAATAAATAAGACAGAGCCCCGATTATCAGGATGCTGTGAGAGAAAGAGACATGAACAGACAGTCATGTCAGTGTGAGCAGAGTGTGATGGAGATCAGCATGGAGGGCTGCAGGAGGCCCTAACCCAGCTTGGGGGCCTAGCTTTCCCCTCTCAAGTGTTAATGTTTATTGAGGCACTTAAGATGCACCAAAGCCACACTCCTGGAAAGCGGCAGAAGGCTCAGAGACATCTCTGTTGCTACACATCCCCCTGGGGCTCTTGAGAGCCAACCCAGTGGCTATGAACGGGAGCAGTTCCTGGGGGCAGGACCCAGGCTGTGGGTGGAAGTGACAGGAAGCAGGTTTCAGTAACCACCAAGATGGAAGGGGCTGCTTCTGTAGGTGGTGAGCGCTTCATCCTGGGGGGTGTGCCGGCACAGGCCTTGCCAGCCTTTGGGAGCACATTAGATGCATTTTGAACCAGATGAACATCAAAGTCTGACAAAGCCCTGAGTTCTTGTCATTCTATATAAAAATTCCAAAGGCAGTGAGACTATGGGGGCAAAAGCTATTTTTTTTTCAATAGGAGAAAAATGGAAATCTAGGCAGTATTTTATATATTTAAGGCTTTTGTGGCTCTCAATCCACTTCCTTAGTTTAGAAACATCAGAGAGGGTGGTGTGTGACCTGGCTCCCTCTCAGAATGGTGTGGTTTGGTCTGATCATGTGAAAATGCTTCAGAAACACCATGAAAGGGTGGCCCTGCAGGCCCTGGGGTTTGTGCTGCCTGCTTGGGTCATGGGAGGTTGGGTGGGGGGATGCTGGGGTAGCAACAGGTTTTAAGCAGAAAGTTTGAAGGCCACCTTCCCAAGGGACAAGTGGAGGTAGGGAAGATGAACTAGCAAATGGTTTGGCAGCTAGAATGTGCAGGCCCTAGTGACTGGCTGGGCAGTTAGCTGGTGGCGGGGGAGGGGGAGGATTAGGTGAGGGGGTCCTGGGGTGGGAGTCCCAGACTAGGACGGTCCCTCAGCCGAGAAGTGGCCCATGGCAGTTCGGGCAACTGGAAGGATGTGGCATCTGTGTAGATGTGGTGATTCAGGGAGTGTGGTTCTCATGCATGTGCTAAAGAATGGCGATGCTGTGTATGCTGAGAAATGTGTCACCCGGGCATCTGGTGAAGTGCATAGAACCTAGCAAGGGTATGCGCTCTGTATGTGTTGAGACAAAGACACAGTGAGGTGGGGCCATGCTGCAGTGTGTCCGCAGTGCGGTGGTTGCTGCTGTGTTCGTGAGGAGGGATGTGAGTACGCCTGCGTTCGTGTTGCACACTTGTTGATCGGCGTGCATGCATGTGGTGAGGTGGCTGCTGTGGGGCATGTGCTGGTGAGAAGGGGCGTGGGGAAGGTATGTTTGCTCTCTGAGATGTGCGTACATGGCCGGGTGTGATCGCTCTGTGCTTGGGCTGAGGGACCTTGGAAGTGCTAAGATGTGTGGAATCTTTCATCATGAGGTGAAGGTCCCCTGTGTGTGCATGTCAGATGGGACAGCCCCTTTTCCAGGGTGCCACCTGGCTGCCAGACCAGCCTCTATGCTCCCTGTGCCTGGGCTTCTTACCCACTAGTAAGGGATACAGGATGTGGATTGGATGGCTCCAAGGACCCTGCCCCTCTGCTGATGTGCTGGCGTCCTCTGACCAGTCCTCCCTGCCCCCGCCCCCATCCTAGCGCAGGATCTTGGTGCCAGGTCTGAGGGCCTCTGTCTGGACTGATGTTCTCATCTGTGTAGTGGGATCATAAGCCATCCTCTAAGATAGCAGGGTGACGTGATGGGAACACAGTGGGTGCTCAGAAAAGGAGCTGCAGTTTTGGGCTGTTTTTGGCACACCCAGCTTGGGATCCATGGAGAAATCGGAGGCCCCAGAGGGACAAGGATTTACTTAAGACCACACAGTGAAGCTGTGGCAGAGCCGGCTCTGGAACTCAAGATATCCTTCCCAGCCCGGGGCTCTGCCCGGCTGCTGGTGGCTTCGTGGCAGTACCCAGCACGGAAGGCTGAAACCCTCCGAGGTGGGGAGCGGGGAGCTGCGGGGAGCTTCAGGGTCCGGAGCACCATTCTCCAGGTGTTGTGCTCCAGGATGGGCGGCCGGCGGCGCGCTGAGAGTGTGCGCTGCCCCCGATCCCTTCCCACCTTCGTTGAGGTTTGTCCGCCCATCCTCAGGTGCCCGGCGGCGGGGGCGAGTGGAGCACCGCGCTGCTATCGCCGCGCGAGGCGGACGCCTCGGCCGAGGGCCCCATCCCCTGCAGGCGCATGCGCAGCGGCAGCTACATCAAGGCCATGGGCGACGAGGACAGCGATGAGTCCGGCGGCGGCAGCCCCAAGCCCTCACCCAAGACGGCAGCGCGGCGCCAGAGCTACCTGAGAGCCACGCAGCAGTCGCTGGGAGAGCAGAGCAACCCCCGCAGGTGAGCGCGCAGTGCCGCTTCCTAGAGCCCTCCCACAGGCTAGCCCTGCCCCCCGGAGCTCCGCCCCCCGGGAGAGCCTCTCCGCAGACCGAGTCCCAGCCCAGGTCTCCCAAGTCCCGCGCACTGGGAGCCCCGCCCACAGGCTAACCCGCCCCAGTGGAGGCCTCCCCGCCCGCGTTCCACCCCCCGACGTGAGCTCTTCCCTGAGAAAGCCGCCTCCTCTCTCTCAAGCTCTGCTCACTGGCAAGGCTCGTCCCTGGGTGAGTTCTTCACAGGTGTGTCCCACCCCTGGGAACCTCGCTTTCCTTGCCTACAGCCCCCTAGGAAAGCCCTGTCCCATAGATGAATCCTGCCCTACAACCTCAGATCCAGGTGAACTCGGGCTCCCAATGATGCACGCCCGCTAGGTAAGCCGGCCTTTAGGTTATCCTTTCTGAGATCCTCGTCCTAAGGTTGGCCCCTTTATTGGACGAGTTGACTCCAGAGAGCTCCGCCATTTATGAACCACCCCAAAGCCCCCCACAGTTAAGCCCTGACCACCAGTGAGTCTCATCTTTTGGTACATGATAAGGAGAGTCACTCTAGAGTGACTGTCCCTGCCCGCAGGAGTCACACCACCAGGTGAGTTCCACTCCCACAGGGGAACTGGGCCAGGGAACCCTCTTCTTCAGGTGAGGAGAACCCTGCCCCTGGTGAACCCACTACTTGTACCAGCAAGGTACTGCCCAGGGAAGGCCAGAGCCCCCTCTGCCCTTGCCCCTGTAATCAGTCCCTGCGGTGAGCTCTGGGGAGAAAGGTGTAGCCGAAGTCAAAGGGAGACAGACAGCCTTCACCTGTCCCGTCACCCTGCCTGGAATTCCACCATTCGAGCCCTTTCCTGTTGCTTTAAGACTTGGAAGAGTTAATGAAAGTATGAACAATTTTTTTTTAAGTATACACAAATGAGATGCATGCACACAGAAAGCAACAATTAAAATGTTAGAGAAAGGTGAGGCTTTCACATGCAGAAGTCACCATGGGGATCAGAACAGAAAAGAATGGGGGGCGGAGTTATAGAAAGCCCATCATCAAGTACAAACCAGGTAAAACTTAGTAGGAGGGGTTCAAAGTCCTTTGAGGTAAAGAAACAAAAGCAAGTCAGAAACAAAAAGATGAGTTAAGGTAAACAAGCTTAGTCCTAGTTCTTCAACTACTGGGGGCAAGAGCCTTCCAGGAGGAGGGGGCCTGGGAGGACAGTGACGAGGGAAAAGAACAGGTAAGGTGACAGAGCACTGAGGCAGGGAGAGGCAGGGAGGGGCAGTGTACTCCAGAAGCCCGGAGTCCTTGTGACAGGGATTTGCTTAAGCCGTGCCAGTGGGACAGAAGGCAGGGAATGGCCTCCAGGTGGGAATTCAGGACACCACTGGCCAGTCCCAGGTCTGTCCCTCTCTGGGCCTCAGTTTCCTCATCTTTAGGTGAGGGGGCTAAGCTGGATGATCTCTAAGACCCTTCTAGTCCTGGGATCCTACACTTCCATGAATGACCAGTGGGCACTGAGGTGGGAGAGGAGGACAGGACCCAGGCCCAGACCTTGAATGAGGGAATAAATAATAATAATAGTATCAGTAGTAATGGGCGCCATCTGCTAGCACTTGCCGCACTCTGGGCTCTGTGCCTGCCCCAGTGCACTTCAGCGTGCATTACTGAATCATCCTCATCAGAGCTCCAAAAAGCAGGAACAATGTCAACCCCGCTTTGTAGGTGAGGAAACTGAGACATAGGCAAGGGGCCATGACTTGCCCAGGGTCACCCAGTGAGGAAGCTCCTTGCCAATCCAAGCCCATCTCTGTCAAGGCCTGAGCTGTTGGGTGCTTGGATTTTAACCCCAGAGCAGTGGTGAGGGAGAAACCCAGGGTCAGGTAGATGTGAGAAAAATTGAAGAGCAGGGGCCTTGAGAAGAAGCGGTGAGTCTTTGGGGGCCTGGTGGAAGCTACCTGGATATTGTGTTGAAACTGATGCCCTTTGGGCAGCTCTAGCCTGAGATCAAGGATGCAAGCCTTGACCTACCTCCTCTGTCCGGCCATTGGAATTGCCCCGACCTGTGGGGCAGGGGGCTGTAGAATTGGGCTGGTGTGGGCTGCCTTGGTTTGAAATGGTCAAAAGTGAGCTTGTGCTGCCACCTCGTGGCAGTAGCAGACATGACAGGTGAAGATCACCCCACCCTCCAGATTCAAGCCTAGAAGAGCTAGGAGCTCTTCCCTTGCTCGGTGCCCTTCACCCGGCCCTCTTGCCCCGAATCTTCACACACACCCTCCTGACACCTTACAAGCTGTCAGTGACTTCCATTTTTCCCTCTGCCACTGGATGACCTTGGCCAGTCTTTTCCCCCTCTGGGCCTGTTTCTCATGAACAATGGGTGGGCTGAGCCCTGTCTGCTCCCCACCCTCACCAGGAGTCTGGACCGCCTGGATTCAGTGGACATGCTGCTGCCCTCCAAGTGTCCGAGCTGGGAGGAGGACTACAACCCTGTCAGCGACAGCCTCAACGACTCCAGCTGCATCAGCCAGGTGAGCGTGGCGACTAGCCAGAAGGTCAGTGGGCTTGGGAGAGCCCCAGCTCTCACCCAGAAGCAGACATCCAGGCCCAGCCCCTGTCGAGCGGTCCCCAGATGTCTGCACTATGCTTCTGTTTGGTCTTTGTTCCCATAGCTGCCTGTGTATGTGTGTCTGTCCCACTGACTGTCCTGTGGCTAGAGAGCAGTCACAGGGCCTGACATGCCATGGCCTGAGCTGAGGGCCCTGAGAGAGGGGCCACACCACTGCTGTAGACCCAGGAGCCCTGAAGACAGGGAACTGGAGACCTGAACCTGAGTCCCAGTCTTGTCACTGAGAGTATGAACCCAGGACAAGTCACTCCCTCCCTGAGCCTCAGTTTCCTGATTTATGCAGAAGGGTGATAATTCCTATTTCAAAGCGTTGTGAGGAATTAATGAGCTAGGAACATAGTGTTCTCAGCAAAGCGTAGCTAACTTTGTGGTTGTTATTGTTATCTTGCTGTGTGACCTTGGGTAAGTTGCTTCTCCACTCTGGACGTCCGTGTCCCACAGGCTCAGTGGAAAGTTGGACTTCTGAGGCCCAGACACTTCTGCAGCAATAAGCATGTTGTGCTGCACTTTTCATTCTCTTAACTCCCAGCTCCTTGAACCCTCACAGCCACATTGGGGGGTGGGTGTGTTTATTATTTATATCTCCAATTCACAGATGAGGAAACTGAGGCTCAGCTGCGTGAGATCACACAGCAAGGAGGAGGCAGAGCTGGGCAGAGATCCAGGGCTGTCAGACCTACACCCGGACCCCAGCTCCTGCCATGTGCACAGTACTTCAGGGTTTGCAAAGGGAGGACCAGCCAAGTTTCCAGGGCTCCGCCTATTGTGTGGATGGGGAGATGAGGCCAGAGAGGACAGCAACTGCTAGGAGTAGCAGAGTGGGGCAGTGGCAGCGCCAGGTGCAGCCCAGCCTCCTTTCTGTGCAGGGACAGGCCCCACGTCCCACTGTGTGTAGCCCCATGGCCCGAGCTAACGCACTGCTTAGACCTGGAAGGCTTTCGGATCCCAGCTCCTCACCACTTCACTGTTTCTGGCCTGGCCATAGCATGCCCCCCTAAGCTCCCAGACCCCTGCCCTTAGCACTGTCATTCCGAAACCAAGGAGCCTGACCTCAGACGTGGGGAGGAATAGAGCACCCCAACCGTGGGACTCTGTCCCTGCCACCCTCACACGGGCCCCACCGAGTCTCCTGGCCTCCACGCCTGCCACCTGCACTCTGTTCCCAAGGGCCAGAGGGAGCCTGTGAAAGAGGTAAGGCACATCATACCATGTCCCTGCTCCAAACCCTCCGTGGCTCCCGCCTGCCCCTAGTGAAAGCCAGACTCCTTACTCAGCTGCGTGCAGGCCTGCCTCCCTCTCACACGGAATCTCAGATGCTCTGTCACTGTCCTGTTCCAGCCACACCGGCCTCCTTTCTGCTCCTCACACACCTTGCTGTTTCCTCTCCCAAGAGCACCCCTCGCTCAGATCTTTGCTCAGCTGGTTCTTCTCTGTGTCTCCCGTCTCGGCTGAAACGTCACCTCAGGGGAACCTGCCCTATCACTCATCGAAAGGAGCCCCCAGGACACTGTTTCCTTACCCTGCTTAATTTTCTTGACAGCACTTGCACTGTCTGGAGTTATATCTGTTTATTTACTTGATGTCTGTCTCATTCTTAAGACCGGGAGCTCCCTGCAGGTGGGGACCTTGCCGTGTGGCTCCCCATGGCGTCCTTGTCCTCAGCATGTGGCACAGGGCACATGGGTGCGTGCTGAATGGGTGGCTTCCATCCCTGTGTCTCCTATCCTGCTATGTTCTCTTGTCTCTCCGTCTTCCTGTTTGTATCTGTCTCCCTCTGTTTTTCTCTCCCCTCATTCACATTTTTCTTTGACTCCCTCTAGTTGGTCCCACATCCATGTTTCTCTCTGAGTCTTTCTCTCTCACACACCCCATCTTCACCTCTGCCTGGCCCTGGCATCTGGAACACTTTCGTCCTTTGGCTACACAAAAGGACACATGGAATCAACCAGGCTGGGGACCCCACTACCCCCTGCCCAGCCCACCTCTTTCCTAGGCCAGGGTCCTCTGAGCCCTCAAACCCTCACCCCCAGAAGCTTGAGTGACCCAAGCTATGTATGTGGCCCTAGAGTCAGAGATGTCCCAGCTCTGACTGTGTCTCTGAGGTCTTGACTCCTGCCAGAAGGACTGCCCCTCCCACCGGGCAGTGGACTATGTAGGCCCTGACCAGGGAAGAGAAGGCTCTGGGCTCTGTGCCTAATATGTAGATCTGGGCGTGAGGGGCTGCCTGCCTATGTGAGAGGCAGCAGACAGAGCATCTCCCAGGGACCAGACCAAAAGAAAGATGTGTAAACAGCAGATTACAAATCCTCAGTAGCACCCAGCCCTGGAGTAAGCCTCCCATCCCTGTAGGAAGCTAAGTGAGACCTCCTAGCAGACTAGGCCTCAGCCAGTCTGGGGAGGACGTTAGACCAGCCAGCCATTAGTTCTCTTGCAGCCAAGTCTGAATACCCTCCCCCAGCCCCCAGCCTTGGTCTCCCCATAACCCTCCCCCTCTCTTTCCTGCAGATTTTTGGACAGGCCTCCCTGATCCCCCAGTTGTTTGGCCATGAGCAGCAGGTCAGTATGTTTGCCATTCTCTCATACCCCAATTCCAGAGTCCAGGGCTAGGCCTGAGGCCTGGCATCTGAGTGGTCCCAGCCCTTGGCCCCGGCAGGTGCCCGCAGATCCAGCACCAAGAAAGACACTGCCAGTGAGCATGGAGTTGAGGCTCACGCTCTGCCCTGGCCTTTCCCTCACTGACCCTTTCACTTCACTTTTCTGTGTCTTGGTTTCTTCTTCTCAAAAATGGGAAAGAATGGGCTAGGTCCTATGGATGGGGCAAGAAATAATCCCAGGGTAAAGGAAAGTGGACCCTGGGTGTCTTCTAGCTAGGGAGACTGTTTTATTTGGACAGGTTGGCAGCTGGGGGCTGGTGGTATTAGTCTCCAGGTCCCATACCCCAGATCCCCTAACTTTTCTCCTTTTTTGGGCTCCAATAAGACCTTTAAGGATGTTGGGGTGTTGGCATGAATGCAGAGACTTTTCCATTTTACAAAACTTGCTGGGGTGGAGCTAGTCCTGGCAAGCTGCTCTCTGTTTACCCTAAGGTGCCCCCTCCTGTGCACACCCACCCTGCCCTGGAAGTGGCCCTCTCCTCCTTCCCAGGCCCCAGCCCCAAGACCACAAAGAGAGGCTGAAAGGTGCTCCAAGCTCACCCCCTCATTGTGGCCGGGAGTGGACAAGGAACCTGTCCAAGGAGCAAAATTAGGACTGGCCCCTCACCTCCTGATTCTAGCTGCAGATGCCTCATGTGCCTCCCACGTTCATGTTTTCTTCTCAAACATATTATTCCAGAGGGTCTTTGGGGAGCCCACAGGGGGCCAGGTGACCTTTTCCTCCCCCTTAACTTCCCCAGGCTTGTGGTAAGGATGTGATGTGTTAACATACAAAATTCCGGGATGTTGCCTGCACACGATATGTCCTCAGTGATACACATACCAAAGCTCTGACCAGCTGGCCTATCCTCCCAGAGCTCGGGAGCATGTTAACCGATACTTACAAATCCTTGCCTCTATCCCAAGAGCTCCCTATGATAATAGGGACAGGTCACCAGATGCTTATTCTCCTGACACTGTTGTGTGTGTGTGATATGAATGATCTCATTTAATCTTGACAACAATCCTAAGAAATTTGGTCTATAATTAGCCCTTATTTTATAGATGGGAAACTGAGGCACAGAGCAGTTCAGTGACTTGCCCACGTTTATATTGCAAGGAAATGATGGACCCAGGTGGAAACTCTGGCAGTCCAGTTCCAGAACTGTGCCATGCCTGCAATCCCAAAGCAAGACCTCATTGCCCTTGGCAATCACAAGGGCCTCTCAGTGTACTTCAGGTTACAGCTGTGGAGGATAAACACCCGTCTCTTTCCAACCCACTCCAAGTGAATGTTGGGTATGCCACATGGCCTACATTTTAATTTATCACTGTTGTCCGACAGAACTTTCTGTGAAGATGGAAATGTTCTGTACTACAAGCTGCCCCGTAAGGTGGCACGAGCACATAAAATATAGCTAGTGTGGCTAAGGAACTGAATTTTTGTTTAATTTTAATTAATTTAAACCTAAATAGCCACATGTGGTTAGTTGCTACCATATTGGACAGCACAAAGTTAGACCTTTCCAAACACATATGCTCCAAATTGGGTGATGATCCGTCTAGTAGTTTTACCTGATGCAGTGCCAGGCCTTTATTCAGGTAGGAAACACTGACCCAGAGGAGAGTGATAGTCAGAGGCCACACAGGTAGAGCTGCCCCAGGCACAGCTCCACCTTTCCTCCATGTGGTGGGCAGTCAGCTTCTCCCCCCTCCCTTCTTGCCCAGGCCTCCCCCCAGGACCTCCGCTCAGTGTCCATCCTTTGCCCTCTGACTCCTCAGCTCATACTCTGGTCTCCAGTTACCATCATGGCCTAAGACCGGGGTCAAACACACCCTTCCAGAACGCTTGGAGAATATATGTATGGCGGGCCCCTGTATGCTCACACTCTCAGCTGCAGATCTGTAGGGTCTGGGATGGCCATCTGTAGAGAGACACTTAGAAACTATCTGGATAAGGTTGAACTAGGTGTGAGATGACAAATAGCACACATGTCACCATTCTTTATACTGCCCATGGCAGACATCACTAATCAATCCTCACTGCCACTACCCCCGTTCCAGTCTTATCCTCTCTTACCAGACTATTGCATCAGCTTCATCTCTGGCCTCTGCCTCTGTTCCAGACTCCCTTCCCAACATTCATTCTGTACTCCAGGGCTACATTAATCTTCCTTAAATTCATATTTGGAGTATTGATTCAGCCACTTCCTCACTGGATACACCCGGCAAGTATCTTCGCCTCACTGCCCCTCAGTTTCTTTGCTTGTGAAAATAAAGGAATTGGACCATAAGATGGTAAATATCTAGCACACCTACTGCCACCTTCCATTCCAACATTCAAGGTAGACATTACTAATTGATTACAGCCCTCTGTGCGGCTGAATTCAGATGTGACCTCAAGATCTATCAATTGATCAGTGTGGAAACACAGGATCCACGAAGTATCCTTAATAGTTTCTCCTGCATTGTAGACATGGGAAAATTGAGGTCCAAAGAAGTGACAGGGGCTATCCCTTCTTAAGGTTTCCATTTGTCTGTCCCATACTGTGAGTGAGACGTGAAGAAAGCGGGGGTTAGCTTGAGGCCTCACTGACTTTCCAGCCCTGACGCTGAGCGAACCACGCAGCACCCCATGCCTCCAGAATGGGCGCTGCTGGCCCCTGACGCGCGCCTTTGCCCGGCTAGGTACGGGAGGCGGATCTGAGCGACCAGTATGAGGCAGCCTGCGAGTCTGCCTGCAGCGAAGCCGAGTCTGCAGCCGCGGAGGCACTGGACTTGCCGCTGCCCAGCTACTTTCGCTCCCGCAGCCACAGCTACTTGCGGGCCATCCAGGCGGGCTGCTCGCAGGAGGAGGACAGTGTCTCCCTGCAGTCCCTCTCCCCCCCGCCCAGCACTGGCAGCCTCAGCAACAGTCGCACGCTTCCGAGTGAGTACTGAGATGGGGGGGTTGTTTTTGTTTCTCACAAGGGGCCCCCAGGGACCATTCCTGGTGGACCAGATGTGGGGAATGCCGGGGAAGAATCCATGGTGGGCTAGCCAGCATTGAAGGGCTAGTTAGGAGCAAAAGCAGGAGGCCTTGAGACTGAACTTCCCACCGACGGACAAATTGGAGCTCAAATGGGGGTCACAGAGGCAGATGTCATCACTGGCAGTAGGGGGACGGGGTCAGAGACGGGTCCCACTTTGGGATATTTGGTTGCCCGTGACTGTCCCAGCCCTGGCTCAAAGCAGCCACGTGCTGGTGGGCAGGGCTCACTGAAGCTGCCCTACCTCCCTGTTTGGATTAGTTCAGGTAGGCAAACCTATGGTGAGAGTTAGACCCTGCAGGAAGGAGGATGGTGTCTGCACTGAGCCTTCTCAGCGGAGTGGGTTTGCAGGTGTCTCTCATAGCCACAGAGACCGCCTGTCCTTCCTGATACTTGTTGTAAGTTCTCTGCTGACAGTCTATGCATGATCAGAGAAAAAGGGAACCCCGTGTCACAGACTAAGCCATGAAAACCAAGACCAGGGAAAATCACAGACCATTTCTGGTTTAGTAGAGAGACTTCGATCTTACTCCGGCTAGCTAGTTTTCCTCAGGGAGTCTCCGTTTCCTCATTTATAAACTGAGGCATAAGCCAGGCCCCAGAGAGTTCTTGAGGAGACGAGATAAGGGAGTGTTCAGGCAGGGTCTTGCACATGGTGGGAGCTATTATTGTTGGTTCTCAGACATGACTCTGACTTTCCTGGCAGTCAGAAGCAGTTGGGATTGGATTGTGGTAGGAAAGAGACGTGTTTCAAGTGCTCAATTGGTGTTGGATGGAAATAAATGAGCTTGAACCCTATGCATATTCCGTACACAGGAAATTAGTTTATCGAATGAATGAACTCGTCTTTGCAGGGGGCAGAGCAAGAAAGGACTTTGGCTCACTATTGCCTCTCCAGTCCTGGGTGATAGCTGGGCAGATCCCTGAGCTTTTCCAGTCACTTATAGACCATAAGGAATGGTCTCATATTCAGGTGTTAAGAATCCAGTCTGGCCTCACTGCAGACCTTCGGGTCTTATCATCCTCAGATCTCATGCTAATGCCGGTAGAGCCTGACTCGGGCTATGAAGCCTGCAGGAGGGAGCTGGGCGTGGTGGTCATTGTTGGCTCTGTCCCTTGTTCACTAGTGGCTGTTTCTGGTCCCCCAGGTGGCAGGGGAAGGTAGCCAGTGCAGGTGTTGTCTAGTGTTGGGACTTTCTGGATGCCAGATGCCACATGCTGGCTCTCTGCTAAGTGGTGCTTTCAGAGGGCCTCATGGTGCCTCCTTCCCTGGCATGGGCAGTCCCCCTCCAGCCTACTGCTTATTCCCCCACTGCATCTCCATCTGCTGGACCCCTCCTCCCCACTCAGCTTCTCTTCACTAGGGGACCTGGCCCTACCAGGCGGGTGAACAAAATCCTCTGATGACAACTCCAGCCCCACTTTCTTCCTTGACGCCCACTCTACCTGTGTGACAATGAGGCCCTTGCCATGGGGAGCTCTGACAGTATGGGTTTCTCTGAGACAGCCCTTCTTCTAGACCTGCTGTCATGGGTAACCCTGCCAGTCTCTCCATTTTAGAGGTCTCCTAGCAGATGTTGAGGCTTAGTTGTAGGACCTCTGAATCCAGGGGATCCCTGCCAGGCTCTCCCAGACACCTTGCTACATTCCCCTATGAGCCTTAGGGAAGGGGTCAGATTCCCCCTATCATCAGGCCCATGAGATGTTCTCTAAACATGAGGTGCGCCCAGGGAGGGTCATACAGCATGTTGGCAATTTTCTTCAAATAGACACGCATTCCCTAATCTTCCCCAGACCCAATCACTCATGAATGGACGAAGGGTGGGTCATGGCTACATGTCCCAGAACTGCTTGGGTCCCTGCATTGATCAGCTATTGCCACAATAGTGCTGCATAACAAAGAACCACAAAAGTAGTGTAATACAACAATTAACACGTATTTCTTGCTCCCACATTTGCGGGTCAGCAGCAACAATTCTGTCACACGTCTCTCTCATCCTTGCCCTAGAACCAAAGGGTCCTCCTGGGATCAGTGACCCAGGCAGGGCATGTTCTTCTCATGGTGATGGCGGAAGCACGAGAGAGAAAGCCTAAGGACACAAGCCATTTCAAGGCCCCCACTTGCATACTGTCTGCTAAAATTCTATTGGCTAAAGGAAGTCATATGACTGAGCTCAAAGACAGGGGATGGAGAGGTACCCTCCTACCTTTGTGTAAGAAACTGTGTTTTTATGGCAATAGGTGTGGATACAGGGAGGGGTGAAAAATTAAGGTCAATAATTAAATCTACTGTAGTCCACTCTCTTGGCCACATTTATTCATGTTCCTCTCACATAGAAAATACACTTATCCAGGGCACCTGGGTGGCTCCGTTGGTTAAGCATCTGACTCCTGGTTTCAGGTCAGCTCTTGATCTCAGGGTCATGACATCGAGCCCTGTGTGGGGCTCTGTCCCTCCCTGTGCTGGTGCATGTACTCTCTCTCTCTCTTTCTCAAATAAATAAAATCTTTAAAAAAAAACCACTTATCTTCAAGACCCCCAAAGTCTCATCCAATCGTAACAGCAGAATGTCATGATTTATGTCAGGACTGGATGTGGCTTCTCTCAACCTAAAATCTAACAACCAACCACATACCCCACCCCCACAGTCTGTCCTGTGTGGGGGCTCCAGCACCTGGCTTTAAATATAGGGATGTGGGCCTGCATTTATTCTCAGTTTGGGGGCTTCAGGCCGAACCAAGATACTCAAAGTATCATGTAGCAACACCTCACAGCTACTCAGACTCGTGTGCACGAGGGCACCTACTTACAGACGTACGTGACGTTGTAGACCCTTAGACCTCGGTATGTCATGAAAAGTTACAAAAACATATGCACGCGGATACTCCCACATGCGCACATACGCACCTCATCTCCACAAACACCTGCACACACGCTCACACACGTGTGTGTCTCTTTCAAGACTCATGCCCCCTCCACCTGTGAGGAAATCATGCCTCTAGCAGATGAGAGGCACCAAAAAAATTCACCCCCAACATTTCCCAGGTCAGCCCTCTCTCAGGTCCCCACAGTGACCACTACATACTTGCTCTTCTCTCCTCCGCCCTCCGATCTCCTCAGGCTCAGCAGGTAAACCCACCTGCCTCACAGGGAAAACCAAAGCCACCAGATTATCAAATCTGTGCCCAGAGCTGCAGCTGGTCTGTACGGGGTACCTTTGTGCTGGGTTAGGAAAGGGCAAGACACTTAATTGCCATCTGTTGAAAAATTGTCATGATGTATAATTTTTATTAGAATAAGGTCTTTTTCTGCCATCTGCCACAAATCTGTCATGATAAGTATAAAATTCAACTATGTCTGTGTTGTAAACAGCACCCGCCTTATATGTGGTATCCTTAATCGGTGGAAAACTTGCACAACCATCCATGGCAATTCTGCCCATAATCACCTTCCTCCATAGAGACCCACACCAACACCAACACACAGGCCCACCCTATTTCAGCCACTGTTGCCCCACAGGGGTCACTGCTGCTCAGAAGGTGGCCTCCTCTCCTCAGCTCAGTCTCCAGGAAGTGAGAAGTCCAGGCCCCAGGTACACACACACCTGGGGCTGTTCTGAGCCCCCAGGTTGCTGAGGGTTATGACAGCTCTTTGTCACTCGCACATGGGCATGTATGGACTCAGGCCATATGCAGGCAGGTGGGTGGATGTGGGCAAGGACTGGTTATTGAGGCATAGCCTGGAAGGGGAGGGCCCCTCCAGAGTGGCTGTGGGCAGAGCCTGGAGCTGCCTGCCCACCCACCCACTCAGAGCTCACCAGCTTCCCAGCTGCCGGTGCCGCTGCCACCACTCCTCTCTCTTCCTCCCCCCTTCTGACCCAGATTCCACATTCCAGAATTAGCTCTGGCAGGTGACTGGCAGGCAGGGTCAGCTCCAGCTAGGATGGTGGGGAAAGCAGCAGCTTGGCTATATATATATGGCCCTCCCAGCCAAAGGACCTACCTGGAAGGGGCCACAGGGTTGCCATCACCCCCCAGTCAGCCCCATCCTGCCTCCTTTCACCCTCTGGGAAAGAGAAGAAGAAAGAACAAAGAAGACTCTCCCTCCCTCTGCCCAGCTCCCACTAGTGCGCATTCTCCTCTCCTCCCCCCTTTCGCCATCCCTTTCTTCCAGCTTCCCCTGCACTCTCTCCCACCATCTTAGCCTTTCAGTTTCTCTCCCTCAACCCTATTCCCCCCACAGCCCCCCACTTCCTCCCCTTCTGTGCCAGTTTCTGGCCATCCTCCCTCCCTAGCCTCCCCTTCTATGTCTCTCCCACTCCCTCGGAACCAAAAGGGAGGCTGTGGCATCACCCAGGGGCCTGGGAGGCACCCCCGCACCCCCCAGGTCCTGCCAGCTGCCCTCTCTGCACCAGCACATGATTCCATGTGCATGTGTGTTTACATACACACACACACACACAAAACAGGTTACACACACATGGGGGGGGGCTCTCTTGAGTGCTTGAAGCCCTACGCTGAGCTGGGATAGGTTCCTGGCCTGGGATACAAGCTTGCTTCTTGCTCAGGATTCCTCTCTCCTGTGTCACTCTGGGGGTTTCCAGCCCCTCCCTATGCTTCAAATTCTCCGTCAATTTTGTGAGGCTTGAGTTTGGGGACCTCCTTCCTCACCCAAATACCTCCCATCCAAGTCATCCTCTGAGTCCCTTTGTCCCCTCCCCTCTCCCCGAGAATGTTCCCAGCTTCTCCTCTGATTCACTCCCTCCTCCACAGAGGAGGGGAGGCTGACAAAATTCCAGTAAGCAGTCAACCCTCCGGTCAGCCTTGTTCCCCTGAAGCCCTCCCCCAGGCTTAGCCCTCCACAATCTCTGATTATTACACTATGGGCTCCTGTCAGATTGAACACTCCAGTTCCGAGTGTCAGGGCTGAGAGGAACCTCAAAGACCATCATGTCCTGAGATTGCAAATAGGCTTCAACTCCTGTGTCATCTCTGATGCCTAGAGCCCAAGACTGAGATTTAGTTAAGCAGAGAAGTGTGCTACCATAAACTGGTGATGTCTGCTGTGGCCAGAATATTTACACATCTGACATTCCTGAGTTAACCCAGTTTAACCTCACATATGTACGCATATACACATGTGACAGAACTCTTTCAAAGAAACTACAGCCTAAAGAAGGTGAGTGTCAGGTCAAGGTCACCCAGTTAGTAGGTCAGGGAGCTATTTCCCACCTGGGTCTGCTTGACTCCTAAGCCTTGAATCTCCCATTATGCTGTGGGCAGGGGAGCCATCCAGGGTCCTGGTAAAGAAGTGTGGCATGGTTGCAAGAGTTTCAGGGAAAATTATGTGGCAACCTGGCCAGGATGGGTTTGAGGTCCAGGCAAAGCAGTGAGGCCTGGGCAGGGGCCATAAAGTCAAAGAGTAATGAGAGGATTCAGGAGGTCTTCCTGGAATGAGTGATGAGGGGTCAGAATTCCCTGTTGTACCTCTCTGCACAGAAGGCACTGAGTAGAAGGCAGCCTTCCTCCCAGGGCTCTACCAAGCCTTGGTCCAGAACGTTCCTGGTTAATCGAGTGCCTACTGTGTGCCCAGTGCACAAATCATCACCCTTCTAAACCCTGTTTTTAGGCAGACCCATTGAGCCTTTTGGGGGAAATAATAACTGGGCTTAAGGACTGGTGGGCAGGCTATGAAGCGAGGATTGAGATTCTTGAACAAGGGGCATTTCTTACACCCTCAGATGTAGAGACTCCAAAGGAGGAGAGACTAAGGTACTTAAATGGAACCGTGGAGCTCCTACTAAGTAGTGGTTAAGGACGTGAGCCTTGCCATCAGTCTACTCTTTCACTGGATAGATGTTTATTGATCACCTACGGTGGGCCAGGCCATGCTCATCAGGGACACATCAGTGAACAAAACAGAAACCCCTGCCTTCATGGAGAGTGTATTCTGTTCAGCNCACACCTGGGGCTGTTCTGAGCCCCCAGGTTGCTGAGGGTTATGACAGCTCTTTGTCACTCGCACATGGGCATGTATGGACTCAGGCCATATGCAGGCAGGTGGGTGGATGTGGGCAAGGACTGGTTATTGAGGCATAGCCTGGAAGGGGAGGGCCCCTCCAGAGTGGCTGTGGGCAGAGCCTGGAGCTGCCTGCCCACCCACCCACTCAGAGCTCACCAGCTTCCCAGCTGCCGGTGCCGCTGCCACCACTCCTCTCTCTTCCTCCCCCCTTCTGACCCAGATTCCACATTCCAGAATTAGCTCTGGCAGGTGACTGGCAGGCAGGGTCAGCTCCAGCTAGGATGGTGGGGAAAGCAGCAGCTTGGCTATATATATATGGCCCTCCCAGCCAAAGGACCTACCTGGAAGGGGCCACAGGGTTGCCATCACCCCCCAGTCAGCCCCATCCTGCCTCCTTTCACCCTCTGGGAAAGAGAAGAAGAAAGAACAAAGAAGACTCTCCCTCCCTCTGCCCAGCTCCCACTAGTGCGCATTCTCCTCTCCTCCCCCCTTTCGCCATCCCTTTCTTCCAGCTTCCCCTGCACTCTCTCCCACCATCTTAGCCTTTCAGTTTCTCTCCCTCAACCCTATTCCCCCCACAGCCCCCCACTTCCTCCCCTTCTGTGCCAGTTTCTGGCCATCCTCCCTCCCTAGCCTCCCCTTCTATGTCTCTCCCACTCCCTCGGAACCAAAAGGGAGGCTGTGGCATCACCCAGGGGCCTGGGAGGCACCCCCGCACCCCCCAGGTCCTGCCAGCTGCCCTCTCTGCACCAGCACATGATTCCATGTGCATGTGTGTTTACATACACACACACACACACAAAACAGGTTACACACACATGGGGGGGGGCTCTCTTGAGTGCTTGAAGCCCTACGCTGAGCTGGGATAGGTTCCTGGCCTGGGATACAAGCTTGCTTCTTGCTCAGGATTCCTCTCTCCTGTGTCACTCTGGGGGTTTCCAGCCCCTCCCTATGCTTCAAATTCTCCGTCAATTTTGTGAGGCTTGAGTTTGGGGACCTCCTTCCTCACCCAAATACCTCCCATCCAAGTCATCCTCTGAGTCCCTTTGTCCCCTCCCCTCTCCCCGAGAATGTTCCCAGCTTCTCCTCTGATTCACTCCCTCCTCCACAGAGGAGGGGAGGCTGACAAAATTCCAGTAAGCAGTCAACCCTCCGGTCAGCCTTGTTCCCCTGAAGCCCTCCCCCAGGCTTAGCCCTCCACAATCTCTGATTATTACACTATGGGCTACTGTCAGATTGAACACTCCAGTTCCGAGTGTCAGGGCTGAGAGGAACCTCAAAGACCATCATGTCCTGAGATTGCAAATAGGCTTCAACTCCTGTGTCATCTCTGATGCCTAGAGCCCAAGACTGAGATTTAGTTAAGCAGAGAAGTGTGCTACCATAAACTGGTGATGTCTGCTGTGGCCAGAATATTTACACATCTGACATTCCTGAGTTAACCCAGTTTAACCTCACATATGTACGCATATACACATGTGACAGAACTCTTTCAAAGAAACTACAGCCTAAAGAAGGTGAGTGTCAGGTCAAGGTCACCCAGTTAGTAGGTCAGGGAGCTATTTCCCACCTGGGTCTGCTTGACTCCTAAGCCTTGAATCTCCCATTATGCTGTGGGCAGGGGAGCCATCCAGGGTCCTGGTAAAGAAGTGTGGCATGGTTGCAAGAGTTTCAGGGAAAATTATGTGGCAACCTGGCCAGGATGGGTTTGAGGTCCAGGCAAAGCAGTGAGGCCTGGGCAGGGGCCATAAAGTCAAAGAGTAATGAGAGGATTCAGGAGGTCTTCCTGGAATGAGTGATGAGGGGTCAGAATTCCCTGTTGTACCTCTCTGCACAGAAGGCACTGAGCAGAAGGCAGCCTTCCTCCCAGGGCTCTACCAAGCCTTGGTCCAGAACGTTCCTGGTTAATCGAGTGCCTACTGTGTGCCCAGTGCACAAATCATCACCCTTCTAAACCCTGTTTTTAGGCAGACCCATTGAGCCTTTTGGGGGAAATAATAACTGGGCTTAAGGACTGGTGGGCAGGCTATGAAGCGAGGATTGAGATTCTTGAACAAGGGGCATTTCTTACACCCTCAGATGTAGAGACTCCAAAGGAGGAGAGACTAAGGTACTTAAATGGAACCGTGGAGCTCCTACTAAGTAGTGGTTAAGGACGTGAGCCTTGCCATCAGTCTACTCTTTCACTGGATAGATGTTTATTGATCACCTACGGTGGGCCAGGCCATGCTCATCAGGGACACATCAGTGAACAAAACAGAAACCCCTGCCTTCATGGAGAGTGTATTCTGTTCAGCAGGGGGGGGGGGGGCAGACAAAACAATAAATAACACATATAAGCATATCGTTCATCAGAAGATAGCCTAGAGCAGGGGGATAGCACAAACAGGATAATTAGGGTAGACGTCCTTGAGAAACAGGTGTTTAAGCAAAGACTTGGAGGAAGCTGGGGAGGTGTGCCAGGCAGGGAAGAGAAGTCCTGGGGCAGGAGGGTGCCTGGTGCGTTGGGGCAGGAGCAGGGTTCCGTGTGGCTGGGGCTGAGCAAGACTGAGCCTGGCTCATCCTTAGGGGTTTCTTGAATTTTTCTAAGTAAGTCAATTTAAAGATGAATGCTACCTGAATAGCACAGGTGTAGCATAGTGACTGTGAGTAGGACAGAGTAAGCTAATACTTTCAAAGTGCTTATTAGCGCAGTGTCTGGCATCAAAATGGCTCAATAATCCTCATTTTCTTTTGTTATTATGCCTTTATACAAAAATCGCTACAGTGGTATCAGAAACACTGTATCATCTTAAGATTCTTTCCTCCATTTTACGTGTATTAAAGAGATGCGCAGAGAAGGTAAGGGACTGGCCTAAGTCACCCAGCAAGGAAGGTCAGGGAAGAGGAGCTGGGTCTGTGGATGGCCGACCTACAGCCGAGAGAGGTGAGCCTGTAAGGAAGCAACTCTACCAGGACTAAATGAGGAGTGGGGGACTCGCAGGAGAGAAATGGGGAACAGGGAGGGCCACGAGACCTGAAGGGAATGATTTAGGCAGCGCCTACTGCACTTTGCCCTTCAGGGCACACTGAGTGTGCTGGTTTTATTTTGCTGAGGAGGAATCGAAGGCTCAGGGAGTCTGAAAGAGCATCTCATACAAGGTCACACAGCCCTCCAAAGGGTGAGTCGGGACTCGAACCCAGTCGGGAGGACTCCGTCTGAGGACAGTAAAGGGAGGATGGAAGGGAGGGGACAACTAGAAACACTTAGGACGTAAAGTCCATAGTACTTGAGGTCTAATTTGACCATGCAGGGCTGAAGAGACCAGCTGAAGGAGACCTGCTTGCTGTGACCCTCAGTTTCCCCCGGTGACAGCGAGGTGTCGCCACAGTGAACTAGCGCGAACTAGCACCGCTCCTCCCCCGGCACGGAGCATGCGTCCCGTTCCAGCTGGAACCGGTTTGGCGCGGCGGCTCGAGGGGCGGAGCTCCCGGTGCTCAGGCATGCGCGTGCCGACGTGGGCGCGCGCTCCCTCTCACCGTCAGTCGGCCTGGGCGTGGGCTGGCTGAGCGCGCCCAGCGCTTGCGCAGCGGCAAGCCGCGAGCGCGCGCCGGGCCACGTGCCGAGCGGGCCCCGCGCGTCCCCGCCCGCCCCG
>NC_048230.1:67396538-67475942 GCF_002007445.2 Ailuropoda melanoleuca | reverse complement strand
GGAGACGGGCGCCGCCCCCGCCCGGCCCTGCCCCCGCCCTTCTCCCCGTCTGTCCGTCCGTTCGTCCACCCGCCCGCTCGTGCTTCCGTCCTTCTGTCCGGCTGCCAGCCTTCGGGCTGGCCTCCCCGCTCCGCCCGCTTTGTCTCTCCCCGGCTCGCTGTCTCTTTGTCTCTGCCCTCGCGGTGCCTCACAGCCCCTCCCTCGCTCCCCGATCTCGGGTCCCCGTCAAAGCGCTTCTCTCATCCCGCGGAGCCTCCCTTTCTGGGCGCCCCCGTTCCTCGGGACGCCCCCTCACGGTGTCCCCCATCTTTGGGGGCCTTTTTTTTCAGAACACCGCCCTCACTCCCCCACGGCTCCCCTCTGAGCTTCCTGCACATCCTTTGGGGTGTCCTCCCTCCCATCTGTACCCTCAAATCCCTGTGGTCTTGCCCCTTTCTTAGCCCTCATTTCCTTGAGGTTTTCCCTCTCAGTGCCCACCGTACACGCTGGGACCTCCGAGATCCCTTGGGGTCTCCTTGGGACCCCCAAAAGCTCCCCAGCTCCCAGACTTCACCCCTCCCTGCCTTCCTTTGGTTTGTCTCCGTGGCTGTCGCTCCTTGTTCTCTCTCAGGCCTCCGTGGCCCCCCAATTCTGGGGGTCGGGGTCCCCCGCTTTGCTCTCCCTGCCTCTGCCCCCACATCTGTCTCAGTGATCTCACCACTCAGTGGCTCTTGTGCTGAAGGCCCCCTTTGGAGCTTGCTCCTTTCCCCAGGGCTCTTGGCCCCCTTGCTTTCTCTGCCCCTGCCCCCTGTCTCCCCGGCTCTCTGCTCCCTTGTCTCTCTCCTTTTCCCCTTTTCTGTCTTTGCCGGTCTCTGGGTCTCTGACCCCCCTCTGGCCCTCATGGCTTTGTGTCTGGAGCTCTTGAAGCAATGTGAGTGGTGGGGTGTCCGGGTCGGGCCGGAGTCCGCCCGCAGGCTGGCCGCGGCGAGGCTCCATGGGGTTGGCGCTGGGGCTAGGGCTGGCGCTGGGGCAGGAGGCTCTGGAGCCTCCCAACAAAGGGGCAAGGAGGGAGGGGCCAGGCTGCCTGGCAGCGGTGGGAGTGGGGGGCCTTCTTGCTCTGAGGCTTCTGCTTTAGTTGCTTGAGTGTGTGGATGGTGCCACAGGCTGGACGTCCTGCCTGCTTGGTCCTGCATGGCCTGGCACTTTGTGATCGCTTGTGGGCAGGCCTGGGCTATTTTGGAGCTGGCAGGATGTGATATCACTTGGGCGTTTATTTAGACCCGGCTGGGGGTGGGGGCTGCGTTCTTGCCAACTTGAGTAATGAAATTTTGCAGGGGGGTGCGGCCTTTTAGGCAGCTGGGCTGTGGGGTTTGTGGCCAGAACTTTGCAGGCCGCCAGACTGGCCAGGTGAACAAGGTTACTGTGCTGCTTTGGTCTTGGTGAGACTCAGGATGAGGGGAGAGAGGAGTTGTTCTTAATCTGACCACCCTTGAATATCTTGTTTGATGATCTAAGAACTCTGGACCTCGATTCTGCCAATTTCAAGCTGTGTGAGACCCTCAACCTCTCCAAGCCTCAGTTTCTCCATTTGTAAAAAAAAGGGAATAATTGTGCTTGTCTCACCAGGTTGTCATGAAGACCAAATGAAACGTCTGTAGACATGCTTTGTGAAGTGTTGCTGTGTCTTTAAACTGAGCCCACAGAGGGAAAGCAGCTTGTCCAGGGTACACAGCTAGTTCATGGCAGAGCTAGGACAGGGATCCAGCCCCAGGATTCCCCATCCAGAGTTCTTTACCCTTTACACCTGCACTTCCAATGGGGCAGGGAGCAAGCTGTCTCTTATTTATGCCCTGATTCCCGGTTGCTCTTTGTCAGTTTGTAAAGATAGGCAGGTGTGCATAGCTGGATGTCTGTGCTGGGAGACAGTCGGATTTTCCATGTTCCATCCCATTGTTGTTTGAGGGTGGGCCCTGAGTAGCCAGTGGCACTTGGGAATAAGGTTGGTCAGTTTGTGTTTGTGAACCTGTGCTGCTTTTCCTGCTTTCCTGTAGAATGGAGGAACAAAGGCCCCAGCTGGGAGAGGCTACATAGATAGCTGGGCTCTGCCGTCAAGGAGTGTAAGATGTCCTAGAACTTTGGAGCAGAAGATCAGCAATTGTAGCACCCTTGTCTTATGGATGAGGCCCAGAGAGGCCAGGGACCTATAGAGGGTTGAGCAAGGACTCTTGGTCCTGTTCCATGGCACTGCCTCTGAGGAGGTCACTGTCAGGCTGGTGTCACTTTGCCCGCTGGTGTATAATGACAATTTCCAACATCCATTGATCTTTTACTGTGGGTCCTGTGCTTGACACACTACTCTGACTACGTGCAATGGGCGGGGGGGGGGGGGCTTGGTCCTTGGCCTGGAAGTAGGGGTTTGGGATTCTAGTCCCCACATCTTACCCACTCTCGGGGAGGCCACTTTCTCTTGGGCTTCAGCTTCCTTATCTGTAAAATGAAAACAAAAATATCTGTTGTAAAACTGATTCTGAAATCATAGAATCCCTAAAGAAATTCTGTGAAGCAGAATGTCAAGGTTCTATTCCTGGCTATGCTAAGATGCAGTGTGACTTCAGACAAGTGTCTCCCTCTCTCTGTATTTTTCTCTCTGAAAAATGAGGGAGCTGGATCTTAGGTGCTTGCAGTCTGACATTTGAGGATTCCAAGGTAACTCAAAGGCCACCTATTTGTACCTACATCTCATCTTACCTGTTAAAGGTGTGCTTGATCACAAAACAAGAGGGAGAATGTGTCGAATGCTGCAGGCTGGTGCTGATCATGTGCTGTAGGGTTTCATAGGAGAGAGGTGCTGTCTGGGCAGAGGGTTCAGAGAAGTTTCCAGGAGGAGGCAGTGCTGGAGTGGGGCCTCTATACCAGGCATGTTCTGCCTCTAATACAAACTGTTACAGATAGTAGAATTAATGTGGACTTTAGAGCCGTAAACACCTGATTTTTAATTGGTCACCATCATTCATTCCCTGTGTAATCTTGGGCAAGTTACTTTCTTTGAGCTTCAAGTCTCCTCATCTGGACTCAAGATAATCATATTTACACTACGGGATTTTGGTGAGGATTAAGTTAGATTATATATTTAAAAAAATATCAAGTACACAGTAGGCACTTAATAAATATGAACTTTCATCGCCCAGTAATATCGGATCACTTTTTTCTTTGTGGGAGCAAGACAGACCCAGCTTCTCCCTGCCCCCGCCCCCATACTGAGGTTCAAGTAACAAGGAAAGCACCTGACCCGTGTAGTAAATAATAGGAGTAATCCTCTAATCTCTCACTTGCTATGTGAGCCATTGTGTAATCTGTCAGGCGCTTTCCTGGCCATTGTTCCTCACAACAGTCCTCGGAGGAAGTCAGAAACCACTGGAGTTCTCTCTGCTTCGCAGGTGAATGGTGAATAGGGGGCCTAGAGAGGCACAAGGACCTGCTCAGAGTCCCACAGCATGCCAGTGTCAGGTGGCCTTGAGCCCAGACCTCTTAACTTCTTCTCCCACAGCTTTGCTCCAGATGTATTGCTTCTGTCTGGTAGCCTGCCCCTCAGGCCTCCTTCTCTGGGTCTGGCATCTATTCTGCAGGGAGGGTTTGCTTGACATTTCCTCAGCCTCTGAGCTCATCCCAAACTTCAGCGGGACTAGCTTGAGGCTGGGCGGGGACTGAGTCACCACCTTCACTGGCTTTCTCATCCTGAGCAGCAATCAGACACACCCAGAGGGCCAGAGACCTTCTGGTTGTACGACAACAGCACGGCCGGCTTTCCTCTCAGGAGCTCAGATTGGCTCAGGACTGTCTCTCCCTGGGCTTTTAGGAAAAGTCTGCAGTGGTGGCTCCCCAGGGATCTGGAAGCATGAGCAACACTGAACAGCTGTTGGCTGGTGTTTCCTTCTCCAAGCTTTCATTTGTGCTGTACCCTCTCCCTGTGGTACCTTCTCTTCTCTTCGAGACTGCATTATCAAATGCCAGCACCTCCTCCAGGAAGTCTCTGATTACTGCTCTCCAGGCAAGCGGACTGTGAGTTCTGTCCCAGGTCCATACTTGCTGAAAGTGGTCACTTCACCTTTCTGTGCCTCAGTTTCCTAATATATGTAAATTTTAGGTTCCTTATCTTTGTAAAGTTTAGGTTCCTAGGCTCCATCCCCAGAGAGTCTCCTTTGGCAGGTCTGGGGGCATGAATCATCTTTCCAAGTTCGGCCCTCTGGAGGAGTCTGATGCTGAGAACCTGTGGGCTGCACTCTGGGAAGAGCTGCACTGAGATTTTCCTGGGTTTGTATCACAGCTTGTCCCCACTGCATGACCTTGGATTGAGCCACTTTCTGCACCTCAGTTTTCTTTTGTTGTATTGGGGAGGAAATCCCTTCCTCACCGGTTGCCGTGTGGATGAGAACTCCTGTAGTAAAGGCCTCTTGAGAAATGAGAACCTTGATGCTACACTGCCATTTACTGGGTGTCTGGGACTGTGCTGGAGGGTTCTGGCATGATTTCACTGTATTACTGCAGCAATCCCATGATGCGGATACCAGTACTTTCCGCATTTTACAGATGAGGAAACTGGCTCCTCCTCATCTTTGTTTTGGGCAGAGTTGGTTGTTTCCAGAAGCAAGTTACCCTTCCCTTGCTCAGCCCTGGCAGCCGACACAGTCAGACCTGGCCAGGGTGAGGGCTGTGGAATTGAACACCTGGGCAGGAATGCAATCCAGTCATCAACAGGAATTTAATGAGGTTGGTGAGGTGTGCAGTCTGACCGCCTCTCAGATTCCCAGATTTCCCAGTCCTGGCTGTGGCTGCCTCCTCTCCCTCAGGTTGTGTTGGAATCAGTTGGTTCCTCACGCATCCACTCCTGGGAACCAAGGCTCCTTTAAAGATAAATAATATCTGTATTCTTCAGCTAAAAGATTACTGTTTCTTGTGTCAGAGTGAGGAAGCAGGCCCAGGTAAGGGCAAGGATAGGGATGTGCCTAGGATCCCAAACCAAGACCATGTCAGAGCTGGGCAAGAACCATAGCCCTGCCTGCCCACCTAGGTCTCCATTTCTTTGTGTCACTGGCCTCTGGGTCACCCAGTGGAGAGTGGGAACACTGAGGTTTGGTTTGGCCAGTGTAGTTTCCTCACAGGACAAGAACAGGAGAAGTCATCCCAAGTGTTTGGAGCTAGACTTGCCTCAGCCCAGAGCCGGTGGGGCTTGGAAAGCACTTTTTGAGGCCTGCCCTCCCAGCCCTGGGCCAGGCTCTGAGAGGATGGGAAAGAACAGGGCCTCTGCCCCTGGGAACTTATGGTCTGACAAGGGAGACAAGGCCTACAATTATGAGAGACTGTGTGACAGTCTGTAATTAAGCGTCTGCTGAGGAAAAGCATTGTTTGAGAAGGAAGAAGTGAGTGTGTGCCAGAGGAAACAAGAGCCCTCTTGAAGGGGGCTGGATTTGCAGAGACAGAGGGTGGGGCTGACATTCTATGGAATGGTTTGTGCAAAGGCAGGGGTGCGGAGGCTGGAAGGTAAGCATGTATTTAGGGAAACAGTGAATAGACTAGTTTTGCTGATGCATCAGGACTCTGGATGAAAAATCCGGGAGGGGCCAGGAAGTTGTAGGCAACAGTGAACATCAGCTGAAAAGCAGAGGCTTTGGGGAGCCATGGAAGGTTTTAGAGCAGGGGTAGCACAACTGGAGAATTTTTTTTTTTTTTTTCCAGAAAAGTGAATCAGGCTGGGTGAATTGGAATGAATGAAAATGATGACAGGGAGGAAGCTTCACAAGCATCCAGATGAAAGAAGAGGGTGAGGTTTGGGTGGAGCCAGGAAAAGACAGTTGGGGTAGCAGAGGGTGTTGTGCTCCCTCAGGAGAGCCCATTCAGGGGCTTGGTGGGCCAGAGAGAAAGATCTTGGGTGTTGCTACTTTGGGGAGGAAATAACAGTCTGAGCAAATTGCTTGTACACCTGCTGTATGCCAGGCTCTCTGCCAGGGCCTCCATGGATGCTGTCAGAAATCCTTACACCAAGCCGGAGGCAAGTGGACTTACCACCCCCCTTTTACAGATAAGGAAAATGTGGCTCAGACCCAGGGCTGACTGTCTGCAAACCCTGACTCTTCCTACAGTTCAGCTCTGCTTCTTGGGAAGGAAACTCTTACTATGGGGGTCCCAGGAATAGTCTGAGCCTTCTTGTCCCTTGAATTTGGGGCACATAAATACATCCCCTAAAGCCTACAAGCCTTTACTTTCTAAAGATCTGGAAGGTTGAGACTGGGTGCCACTTTAGAACTCCTTCACATCATCAGTTTTACTCGCCAGGCTGTGAGCAGCCCTCAGAGTCAGACCTCATGTGTCTGGTCCAACAGCAGGCACATCCATGACTAGGTCCAGTGGGATTCTCAGCCAGCTCCCACCAGAGAGGGTGTTCCCTTACCCAGCCAGAGGAATCAGCCACCCACAAAGGCAGGAAGGGACTTGTCCCAAGTTGTTGTTGGCACTGGAGAGCCAGGTGATGGAGCCCAGTTCCCATTTCCTGGGCTGCAGCCCGGGATACCTCCTGGGCAGAGAGAGGGGGACGGGAACTGGTCCTTACCGAGTGGCTTCCATGGGAGACAGCAGGGGTTGGTTCCAGTGTGCGTGTAGGAAACTGATGGCTTGGCCAGTCTTTCTCCTCTATGTGTCCCCCTGAGCTGGGCCTTGGGTCGTGAGGCAAAGCCACCACGTGGCAGGCACAGCCTCTGAGCTCTGCTCACCGCCCCCCTTGCCTCCAGTAAACACCCCCAGGATCCATATGCCAGTCTACTTTGGCAAATGTTCTCTGAGCCCAACCGTATGCGAGATAGGATTGTAACTACACCCCTCTTTTTCATACCAAAATCTAGACAGAGGCTTCAATGAGGGATTTTTGTGCTCCTTTCGAACAGACAGCCTGAGAAAATATTCTTCAGATATTGGAACAGTGGAGTAGAGCGGCCTGTGCTGCCCCTTTTGAGTGTAATAATTCATTTGAATAATGCTTTACCATTTGTCCCATGCTTTCTCATAAATTTGATCATATGCACATATATTCATTTTTTTATCTTATTTTCAGCACATTGGTTCTGAGTCCCTAATATTTGTTTAGCCTATTTTTGATTTGCAAAGCACTTTTATCCACTTTATCTCAGTAGATCTTGTACAACCCTAGGAGGTCATTACTATGCTTGTCATCTTTGTTTTCCAGAAAGTGACTTGACCAAGGTCACTCTGGGATTCAGTGGCTGAGCTGCTCATTTATTCAACAAATATTGAAGTGCCTGCTGAGGGCCAGGCAGTGAGCTGGCCCTGGCGCTACAGTGGCAAGCAGAGCAGGCTTAGAGACTGAGTCACTCACCTCCCGGCGTTCACAGTATCAGTGAGATCCAGCCAGGACCTTCCCAACAATCCTGATCTGCACACTGGGCCTTTCCTCTGCAGACCCCCATAGCCTGGGCCTGTGGCATAGATCTAGACTGTTGTCGCCTGTGAGCCCTCAGCCTAGAGCAACCAAGGCAACAGTCTCTGCAAACTGAACTTCAAAAGTGACAAAAGAGGTCTTCAGTAATGACTTAATTATTAACAAGAAGGTGAGGAAGGGCATCTCAACAGAAGGCCATCTGTTCCTTCTCTTGGGGGGGGGTTGGCGGGGAAAGTCGCCTGAGGGCTGCTATACCTAAGATCCTGGCCTGAATTTTCTCTAGCCTCCAAATATTTGATTACAGTCTGCACAGGTGTGGAGCCCTGTGGCCATGTGCTGAGCTGGGGACCCTCCCTCGCCTCCTTTAATATTAGATGAAATAAAGGCAGATCCTAGGATTTCTGGCCCAGCCCCCTCAGGTCCCATGAGTGGGAACCAAGTGTAAGAGAGGTAGGGACTTGCCAGCATCTCCAGTTGAGAGAAACAATCCTTCCTCTTCCCCTGCCTTACCAGCCTGGCATAATTTCCCCACTGCTCCCTGTAGGAATGCTCAGCTGAACCTGTTCCACATTCAAAGCCCTCTTCAAATCCTCCTATACCTTAAGGCCAAGTTTTTCCTGAGTCTTCTCTGACACTTTCCCCCCTGCCCAGAGCCCTGTCGTGTCCAGGCTGCCTCCATCTACTCTCAGAGGCTGGCCACCTGCTCTACAAGGTGAGAGCGGCAGCCTTTGAGGAGACTTCAGAATCCAGATGTCTGGGCCCTGCCCCCAGGAACTTTGATCCCTGAGCCATAGAGAGAAGTTTCTATGGGTAAGCCTTTTGCTGGTATATAGAAATTACGTTTTTATTGAAAAAGCAATACGTGTATGTGTTTAAACATTTCAAACTTTGTAGAAAAAGCGCCCAGTGAAAAATGTCTCTCTTCCACCCTCCACTCCTGGAAAATCACCATGAACAGTCTTGATGTTTCCTTCCAGAAATACTCTTCATATGCAGCTGTGTCAATAACATCCTTTTTTATTACACAAATGGTGGCATATTCTCTCCCTACGGCCTACTGTTCTGTACTTTGTCTTCTTTTCACAAGTCTGCCTCTGTTGTGGACAGCGCACAGGTCCATGGTCCCCTTTTCCACGACCATGTGATAGCTCCGCCGATGGATGGAGCTCCCGTTGTTTGTCCGGTCCTCTCCGGGAGGACGTTTAGGTGGTTTCCAGCCTCGCTGCTGTGAGCAGTGCTGCAGCGAGCACCCTTCCTCATGCGTACGTATGCAGGCGAGCCCGCGTGAAATTGTTGTTACAAAGAATCTGTGCACCTAGCATTTTGTGAGATATTTTGAATTGCCTTCTTTTGCATTCTGAAAATGTGTATTTTTTTTAAAAGTACCCTGCCTTCCCTAGATTCAAGTTCGTTTCCTTAGTTAAGAACAGACTATTCTAATTCAACCCAGATAGGGGAAAGGGGTTGGCCAGTGTCATTCAGCAGTCCTCAGCCAGCGAGGTATTTCCAGAGGAAGGTGTAGATGAGAGGAAGTGAAGAGTGAAGGGAAGAAATGGGCTGGAGGGGACTCTGTTACAGGTACCTGCGGGACCTGTTGATGACTTGGTCTCCAGGGAGAAGCATCCCCATTCCCACACTGCATTCTCCTTCCTGCATTTCTCTCGCACGGGCTGCACCTGCTGGCAGCTGCAGGGCCAGTGAACTCATTCATTCAGCAAATATTTACTGAGCTCCTGAATCCCAGTGCCTGCTGGGCCACTATGTCCCTGCCCTTCTCTGAGCCCCAGTGTTTTTCATCTGAAAAGTGGGGAGGTTTATCCATGCCTTTCTCATGTCACCAAGCTAGTGGGAAGATTGGGTAAACCAGTGGGGAACCCCCACAAAATAGATTATAGTGGTCTTAGCCAGACACTGTGCCGGGCACCCTGGAGTTACAGAGTCTGAGGTTCGTTCCAGTCCTGGGCAGGCTGCCATTGGTCTTAGCAGATGGCCTGGTCTGCCCTCAGAGTAGGAATTTGGGGGCAGCCGTTGGTGGGTGTCTCCACTTGCTGTACCTCTGTCCATTTGCTCTGCCCCAGGCTGCTGGAACTCTGCAGCGCCTGCTCAGGATGAAGGTGATCAGACAACAGGTGAGAAAGAGGTGGTCAGGGAGGCCAGGAGGGTCCCCGCACTGAGGCCAGTTGTGTCTCCTCCAAGCCAACAGGAGGGTCCTTTAGGGTCCCCCACAGGACATTTCGGCAGCTCCCTTTCAGCCTTCAGTGGTGGTAGGGATGAGGAAGGAGAGAAGTTCTGTAATTTTTCTAGTTCAAAATGACTAGTTTAAAGTCACTAGCCTAGTTCCTCCCTCCTATTTAATCAGTGGGAAAGCTAAGGCCCGAAGTTGAGGACCTCCTCCTAGGTGAGTGGGCAGCCTTACTGGAATTAGAAGCCAGGGGTTCTACCCTCTTAGGCCTTACCTCTCCCCATCTTTCCCACGTCGTCCCAGTCTTTAGTTTCACTTTGGGGTTAAAAATCAAAGTGAAAGAGAAAGGCAAAGCGGAAGCAGCTGCTTCAGACCCAGCCCAGGCTGGGATCAGCCCTGGGGGACCCAGGCCGAGCTGGCTTCCCAGGAGGTGGGCAGGCCTCTTCTTCTTGCTGTGGAGGCATGGCAGGGGTGGGTGCCTGGTAGGGCCCCTTGGGAGAGGCGCCAGGCTTCAGACAGGCGGTGGCGTTTTGGCCTGCCGCTGTCTGGGAGACAGCCAGTCCGACGGGTTCCCCGGTGAAAGTCAGCCTCACCCGGGTGTGGCCACAGGTGAGGAGCTACTGCCTTTTAAACTCCCGTCCTTCCCGGGCAGGGCTGAGCTGGGCCTATGCTGGCCTGGGGAAGAAATAAATCCTGGCTTCCCAAAACCAGCTTTCACAGAACAGTTCCACTCTCCCCGAAGGTAAGCGCCAGGGCCCTGTTTCCACTGAAGACTTTAAACTTTCGGTCACTGTGGGGCGGGCACTTACCTCAACTCCTGGCGGTTTTTAAGGACCCAGGTGGGTCCTTTTTGCCCTTGGTTCCAGTCCCAGCCCCAAGAACTTGGAGAGGACAGGGGTTGGGGGAGCAGGAACCATGGCTTCTTCCTGAGTTTTTAGATGACCTCAGGCAAGATCCTCTCCAGCTCTGGGCTTCAGATTCCCCATTTGTTTCTTGGCAGGAGGAGTTCCTTCTAGATCTGCTGTTCAGTTCAATCAGTTTTGGTCCCTTGGAAGCTAGCAGGTATCTTAACACCTGATTTGATTGGCCTGTGTATTTCAAAGATTAGATGTTGTCTCACTCGCTTAGGTCTTGAGTTCCTATTTCTCTGTGCTTTTTCTAAGAAAATTCTCAGACTTGCCAAAGCAGATACAGTATCAGTTTTGTTGCTTCAACAGATACAGTTTCTGTGTACCTCTCTTGTCTGCACAATCACAAGGTCCTCCGACACAGAGCCATTTTGGTTCAAGGCTGCTCCCTGAGGGCACGCACTGAACCCAGGCTGAGCCAGGCACTGGGGGAGGAGCCCACACCCCAGAGGTTTCGAGGACCTGTGGTCAGGAGCTTAGCTCTAGTGTCCTGTTGCTGGGGTTTAGATCCTCGGTCACCACCAAGAGCTGTGAGACCTTGGGAAGGTTCCTTAACTTCACTAGGCTTCAGTTTCTTCACTTGCAAAATAGAGATGATAATATTACTGGCATTAGTTTCAGCGTGAGGACAAGAGAAAAATGTGTGTAACGTACTGAGCACAGTATCTGGTACAGAGGAACTCCTGAAAAAATGTCAGCTGCTGCTATTGTATTGAAGGGGGGAGAGAAGACTTGAAATAGTTGAAGACTGTCCATGCCCCATGCCTGGAAAGATGTAGATAGACTGGATGGGGTGTTTGGAGGGACATCGAGTTACTGTTTGCTAAGTGCAGGGCTCTGATGGGTACTCTGGAATGACTCAAGGCAGGCTTTCGGGAAGAGGTGGCTTTCAAAACCTTAGAAGCTGGGTAGGATCCAGGTGTATGGACATTTTGAGGGGAAGACACCCTGGGGTATGGACGTGCCCTGGGTAGGGGAGAGGAAGGTGCTGTGGGTCAGGGAGGGATGGCAGCGATTGGCTGCCCAGGGGCCAGGAGAGCCGAGATCAAGGTAGAATTCCTGTCTCGAGCGCCATTAGAGTCCATCAGGCACGCAGGGCTGGGCGCTCAGAGCCAGAGCTTGTCTCTGGAGGGTCATCACTCCTTGGGCCGGTTTTCTGCCGGGGCCCATTATTGAGTGTGCTGTGAATAGATTTGTGAATTCTAGCCTCTCCTGGAAGTTTCTTGCCTTCCCAGTCTTCCTACACTTCATGACATGGTATTGCTCTGCACAGGGGTGTGGTAGCGATCTGGAAGTGCTGCCTGCCTGGGGGCAGTTGTGGGCCAGGGTGGGGTAGGAGCAGCTGGGGCTTGTCTGACGGCATCTATAAAAGCCAGCTAGGCCCCTGCAGTTTCCGCAAAGGGGGCACGCGTAGTGCATAGAAACAGTCAGGGGAAGAGGGTTTGGGTTCATCCCAGCCAGTTCCTCCCTCCTCATCACCTGACCTCCGAACAGCCACCACCTCTCTTTCCAAACAGCCATTCCTGCGCTCAGAGAGCCAGGTGCTGAGCTGGGGGAGGGGAGGGAACAAGACACACTTGGTCTCTTTCCTCAAGGAGCTTCTGTCCAGCTTGGAGCCCAGCAGGTGACAAATACACGAGATACTGTCTGCTTGTGATAAGAGCCCTGAAGGAAACAAACAGATGCTGAGAGGGACCTATTCAGGCAGGATAGGGAGGACATGTCCGGGAAGGTGAGGTGGCCAGTGGGAAAGAGGCAGTTAGGGCAGATTAGGAACAGCAGGGGGTCAGGACCCTCCAATGAAGAGTGTTTAGCATATTGAGGGAACAAGGAAAGGTTCCTATGTTATATTGAGTGGTCTGTAAGGTCAGGCAGGGCCTCATCCTCTCAGTGACCTTGTTTGCTCTGAAGCAAACAACTTTGCTTGCCTTGTAGAAGCCAGAGGTGTCAGTGGATTAAGAGGTGTTTTTGCTTTTGTTTTAAAATTAACATCAGAACTCCCAAATACTTACCTTCTCATTGGTTTTCATACTGATCCTAAGTCATCAAGAAAAGGCTTCTTCAGCCCTCCCTATTTATTGCTCACTTCCTCTCACATGCCTCCTCCCAGTTCACAAAGCTTTGTTGTTTCTGTTGGCAGTTTGTTGCAGGTTGCAGTTATTATTGCTGTTTATAGAGGTGATGGAACAGAGAGGTTAAGTGACTGGCCACAGTCACACAGCTTAATCAAGATTTGAAGTCTTGGTTCACTGTTCTTTTCTATTCTACCACACTACTGTGTAAGAAGGCCAAAGCAGAACTTCCTATTTCTTTTTAGCAAGGTTGCAATTCTAAAATGATCAGTTAAAAATTTTTTTGGTATAGAATGATATAATAGTAATTGTGTCCAGGCAATGGGATTAGAATGACCCCCCTCCATTTTCTATAGTTTCTGTTTTTGTTTTTGTTTTTTTTAGTTTAAACTTTTTTATTTCCACACACTCTCCCATCCAACTCCTTTCCAGGGTTCTGATACCAACACATCCATCGTTGTCCTTAAGGACCTCTGATCTTCCTTATTTTCTATTTGAATTGTTTCTTCTTATTTCTCTTTCCTGAATGTCAGAAAAGTGATTGCAGGGAGATTATATATCAGCCCCTGCTCACAAACACATTAAACTCAAAGCAGAAATTTTTAAAATTCATACCTATAGTAGTTTTAAATATTTCATTCTGTAACTTTTGGATTTGGGCTGTAAGACAGTTTGATAATTGGGCGTATTTGTAAGGAATCCCTCAGAATCCTCACTAGCCCCCCCCCTTTAAAGATATTTGGGATAAAATGCACCTAAGAGTTTACCATCTTACCTATTCTGAAGTGTACGGTTCGGTGGCAGTAAGTACCCTCACATTGTTTCACCACCTCCATCTCCAGAACTCTTTCCATCTTGCAAAACTGAAACTCTTCACCCATTAAACAATAGCTCCCCCTTCCTCCCTGCCCCCAGCCCCTGGCAACCACCATTCTACTTTGTCTCTTGGATTCGACTCCTCCACGTGCCTCATTCGTAAGCCCGTCTTAAGAGGATGTATTTGATAAAGAGGTTATGTGATATCTCTGAACAATGAATTCTTTGGGTGGTGATTAATTTTCCCATTTAATGCACACTGCAGCTCACAGCTTCATGAGACTGCGTTCCCGCACAGTTCACAGACTGGTCGTCTCCTGGGAGGGCTTTTCTCCACAGAGGTAGCCTTGGTTCCAAGGCCTGTGGTGGCTGCGTGGAGCCTGGCCACAGTCCCCCTGTGGAGGCAGGATAATAGGATGCGGAACACTGTGGATGTAATCCTAGGACCCAGGCACTGTTCCTCAGTTAGCTGCTTCCCTGCTGTGGGATTTGGGCCAAGTCCCTCCACCTCTCTGAGCCTCGTGTTCCTCCTCTGAGAAATGGGACAATACTTCCTGTTACGTGGACAACCCCAAATCAGTGAGCTAGGTCATGGACTTCCCTTGGCAGTCTTGAGGATCCTAGCACAGTGTTCAGTTGTGATTAAATGCAAGGGAAATGGGACTCCTCATCCCCATGTTACGGAAGCAGCAGAGACTTAGAAGCAGCGTGACTGGCCTGAGGTCATTCAGCACTTCGGTGTCGACCCTGGGCTGAACCCCAGCCACCCTCACTCACCAGCTGCAGCTGCTGCGGGTTCCTCATTGGTCACTCTTTTGAAGGGTAGAAGACTGTGAAACAAAGAGTTACTTTCCCATCTACTGGATTTGAAATGTTGCCCAAGAAACTCTCTTGTTGGTGGGCCTGCTGGGGAGGACGCAGGGTGAAGATTTTGACGGGGAGTCAAGGAGCGTGATTCTGCATCATGGGAAGAGTCCTAAAGCATTTCTGTGGTGATCATCTTGCCCAGGGACAACACAAACCTTGCACTTCGCACTTACTTCCCACACTAGCCTTGGCAAACAACTTCAGTCAATCCCTAGCACCCCCCTGAGCCCGGACACAGCTCCAGGATCCTTCTTACCACAGGCAGGTGCTGCCAGTCACCCAGAAATAGCACACCCGCTGGTGCCATCTCCAACCTAATACAGTCCCTGGCTTTTATAGACAGGTGGCAGTCCTGGGAGGGGAAGGGACTATTTCAGGGGCAGGTGATGTCACAGGTCTCTTTGTGAGAGCGGAAAGGGGTCCTTTGGCAGGACAGCCAGAGCCTGGGGAGGTGTGATGAGTATGCTTGCAAAAACATCGCGGCACAGCAGCTCCCAGAGGGGTAGAAGTTGTCGAGGTAAAGTCCACTTTCTTCAGGTGCTCTTTGGGGTGCTGGCTTGGGCTGGAGGTCTTTGTGCAGGTGTACTCTCGACCAGCAGGAGGAAACCAAACTTGTTTTTCTACAGTGGCTTCTAAGCTTTGAAGGAATGTGTGTGTGGTCTTGCTTGTCAGTGAGCTTGTGTTTTTACTACTTGTGAGACTGGATGCTATGAAGGTTGGGTTCTGGATATTGAAACCTATAGAGTTTGCACTCACTCAGCAGATAGAACATGACTTGCTGTGTGGCACTGAGCAAGTCCCTCAACCTCTCTGAGCCTCCATTTCCTCAGCAGCACAAGGGGAGATGGTGAAAACATCTCCTGAGGGGATCAAATATAAGACGCAGGTGTAAGGACCTCGGACAGTGACTGGGCCACTGCAGTAGTCACCGATTCCTGAGCAGACCCTAAACACCGGTAATTATGACTGTTAGCCGCTAATCACCTACTTCGTACACCGTGCCCTTGTGGGGGTCAGGGCGGGGAGGTTGGTGACCTTCACTTGGGTGGGTGTTCTTTCCAAGAGGTCTCCCCAGATGTTATCATATTGCGCTTTCAGAGGTGGTTGGGAAAAAACTGAGTAGGGACGGGTCCGGGGCCATGAGGAGGAAGCCTGTAGTCATGACGTGTCCCAGCGCCTCTGTCTTCTGCCTGCCAAATCACTTCTTACAGATTCTTTTCTACTTGCTGCGTCCTCACAGTCTTCTTCCGGGGGAAGGCCCTGTAGGCCTATACCACTTTTGGGGCAAAGTCAAAAGAAGGGTCCTATCTCCTAAATACCGGAGACATTTGCCTGGACACCCCTCCTGGGCTGGAGACAGGGTTACAGGGATGGAAACCACACAGTCACTGCCTTCAGGGGCCTCAGGGTCTAAAAGGAGAAGCAGAAAAGCAAACAGGCCTATAAAACAGTGCGGTGGCAAGGGCCTGGAGCACATCTAAACATGGGGCATTGACCAGCGAGGGAGCCAGTCAGGGAAGGCTTCTTGGAGGGAGTCATGCCGAAACTGAGATCTGGAGGAGGCAGCAGAATTAGGGAGGAGGTAGGGTGTTGCAGGCAAGGAGCAGCCATTGCAAAGGCCTGGAAGCTGAGAATGTGATGTGTTGGCATGAAGAGGGTGATGGGGAGAGAGAGGAGCTCGGCAAGGCAGGGACACCAGTGGTCACGAACCAAAAATATCAGACGGTGATAGACATGTGGCATGGAGGGGGTGGACGGCTGTGGGTCCTCACACAGGGTGCCGAACCTGCCTGCCCCAGCCCCTGGCCTGTGGAGTGCCTTGGCGGGGCTGGGATGGGGCAATGGCTGCGTGGGACCCCGCCAGGCCCTTTCCCTCCTGTCTTCTCAAGGCACTCACTGTAGTCCTAGGGCAGGGAGCAGAGCAAGCAGCTATTGTTGGCATGTTATGGAAGAGAGAAACTGAGGCCCAGGAGCCTGAGTGCAGAGGCAGTGCTCAGAAGCAGTAGCAAGTGTTATCGGATCTCCTGAGGGTGGGCTTATCATTTCAGCTGGGGGCTCTGTGCTGCCAGACTTCCCAGAGGAAGGCATTTTAAGCCCCGTCTGTACTGAGGCCCTGGTCTTAGTCCTCACTTCATTTCCTATGTAGCTGGGCTGAGTGAACATTCTCCTCTTTTTTGCTTGTTAATAATAATTCTCTGGATGAAAAAAAAAAAAGTTTGTGGAGTATGAATGTCACACACACACACAGAGAAATGATGCCTGATGTCACCTCCAGAACTGGGTGTGAAGTAGGAGGGCAAAGAAAGAACAGACCACTCAGGCTTGGATGGAATCCGAAGGGTCACACCCATGAGGGCTTGTGTCTTCTCCCAGCAGCCATCATGCCCGTGTCTAGCCTCGCTGAACCCTCCTGAGCAGCTCTGCCCTTTAGAAAGTGCATCCTTATAATGCGAAATCTGTTTCCCCTTAACAGCCTCACCTTCCTGTCCCCGCTCGGGTTGTAGTGTCAGGACTTGGAGCACATGTGTATGTGACAGTCTTCCAGGTATTTGAAGACAGTAGCCCTGCTTTTCTGAATTGGCTTTCTTTTCCAGAACACTGTCCCAGTCTCTCCAAGCCCTCTCTCATGTTGAACTAGGCGTGACTCATGGTACACATGTATCACACGCCATTTGTGGCAAATCTCTGACAGACAGCACTCATCAGTCACAGCGTTCTTGATCAGTCCGCCCTGGCTTTCTCAGGCAGTGCTCCCTGTGGCAGTGCTCCATGTAGCTCCACCCAGCAGAGGAGGCATTTCGTTGCCACCTCGGCATTCTGCTGTGAGCTTGCTCAGCACAAGGACTTACTCATCCTGGATCCTACTGCCTGCCCAGGACCCAGTGTGTGGCTTCCCTGCTGTCAAATAGGCATTTGTCATAACGGGATGGATTTGAGACTTCTGCCCATGTGGACTGTCTGTTTCTCGGTGGGCTCCAGTTGGGCAATGCCCCTTGTCCAGAGTCACCAGCATTACCCACAGCATCATCCCAAGTTCAGTGGGCGCTGTTCCCCTGGTCCTGTACCTTTCCTGTCAGTGCAGCCTCAGGCCATGTCTGTGGTCAGCAGGAGTTGCTGAGGCATTTTCCCACATGTGCTGCTTCCTTATGTAATGGTCTAACTTGGGATCCAAACTCAAAATCTTAATATAAGCTCTGAGGACTGGGTCCTCTCCCTTCTTATGTCTCTGTCCCCGGGCCTGACACCAAGGCGGGCAGCAGTGCCAGTGCTGACCTGACCTGAACCCAAGGTTTTCCCCATTCAGTTCCATCCTGTTTGTTTCATCCCCTCTCAGCAGCCCAGGCTTCTTGGCTCCTGATCTTGTCACCCAATATGCCACCTGTCACTACAGGCACAGTGAATGAGCCCGTTAACACCTTTTTTCTATTCTGGGATCCTCCCAGTCATTCAGAATGATGGAAGAGGCCAGCAATTCTGGAGCACGGGGCCTGGCAGTGTCTGGCTCTGGACACAGGGACCTGTGACCGCACATAAAAAGTCAGGCTTTTGTGACCCATCACCAGGGTTTGACGTCAGCCTTCCAGAAGTGAGGGTGGTTTTTTTAAGGCTCTTTCTAAGGAGTAGTTCCAAGACTGGGCTCCTGAGACCTTTGAAAGGCAGCAATGAGGTCCACATGCTGAGCCAGTATTTGAAAAGCCAAATCTTGGATTCTCCACACCCCACTCCCCACAACTCCCCACCGGGCCGGACAAGGGGCTGTACACATTAGGTTTTTACGTGGACTGGAGCCACGGCCCACAGAACTCTGGACAGCATCTGCTCCACAGCACCCCCTCCTAGTGGTTATAACTTCGACATACAACCAGAAAGCCAGGATTCAGTAACTGCGGCTTGGAAGCTGGCATCGCTTTAAAGCTCGGACTCCCAGGGGTGGTGGTAATGGGTGTCCTGGGGGGTAGGGCAGGGGCCCCTGAGCAGAGCTGCTGGCAAAGCAGACTGTGCAGGCAGGTCTCAGAGGATAAATAAGACGATGTTTGTGGCAGATTCCAACACAGAATGGACAAGGAGGGGGCGCCTGGCTGGCTCAGTTGGTATAGCGTGATCTTGGATTTGTAAGTTCGAGCCCCACATTGGGTGTAGAGCTTGCTTAAATATAAAATCTTAAGAAAAAAAGAAAAGGAATGGGGGACGAGTGAATGTTGCCTGACAGGTTGCTTACCGGCTACTGTTACAGTAATGGTAGAAATGGATTTTGAGGACAGCATGCTATTTGGGGTCCCCCCGGTCAGGGGCTGGAGGAGGTAGGGCTGCCTTCCTGAATGCCTTGGAGCTGGTGGTCCCCAAGTTGGGAACCTAAAGGCATCTTCCTTTCTCAGTCTGGGGGGAATAGGGGACACACCCACACTCAGAGCCCCAGGCAGGGATCCCTGCTCTGCCACCGATCCTCAGATAACACATGTGCCTTTGTGATCCAGTTTCCTTCTTTGTACTATGAGGAGGTTGAAGTTATGTGGTGGGTCTCGGTATCGTGTGGGAATTCCATATGGAGAGAAAAGGAAAATGGGAGCCGCTCTGAGGGACCTAGAATGGGGTGGGAAGTCAAAAAAGCCTTCCTCAGTCCCCCTTGGTTGCCGTCAGAACCTGGTTTGAAAATTGCTGGCATTATCATCTCCTAGGACCCTGGAATTTGGAGGCTCCACCACCTCATTTCCAATCCCAGCACCCCTTCAACCAGCTGTGTGACCTGGGAGAGGTAGTCTCACCTCTCTGAGCTTTACTTTGAAGATGTCATGAGAGCCAGGCTGGGGAAATCCTGGGCAACTGGGGAACCCATGTCAAGGGTTCTGGTTTCTGGTGAGAGGGCCAGAGTGTCTGGGACCACACACCTGGAGGAGAAGGGCCTGAGGAAGGGCAGTGGGCAGCAGTGGTCACAGACTGGGGTAGGGGCCACCTTTTCCTTCTACTTGCTAGGGTTCTGGTCCAGGGGGCACCAGGCCTCTGCCCCCGTGGGCAGCAGAGCCAAAGGCTGCCACTTTCTAACTTAGGAAATCATCAAACCTTGCTTGAGGACCCCAGGAATGGAAGCCTGTCTAGGTCCTGCCTGGGGAACTGGCCTGGCCAAGATCTCAGCCAGGCCCTGCTAGGTGGCACCAAACTCCAGCGGTGGGCAGTGTGGTGTAGTGGTAGCTACGAGCCCTGGCTCTGGAATCAAGAAGGCTGAACTCGGATCCTGGCTCTTCCACCTCGGGTTGCTCACTTCTCTCTGAGCTTCACTGTTTTCCTCTTTGAAACGGGGATGGTAGGCCTGGTAAAGAAGTGGTGAGCTGATACCTTTGAAGTGCTTCATGCTAGGCCAGCTTATGGCCACCCTCAGCCAGGGGAGACTGGAGCTTGTGAAGTCTCCTGACTCGCAGCTTTCCGTCCTGGAGACCCAGCAGCCCTGAACTCTGGCTCCATCTGGAGGGCATTGCTTCACCCTTCCTCTAGCCCCTCTAGCCTGAACGTGTCAGGACAGAACCCTCTTACACCCTTGTCCCCAGCTGGGGCGCGAACAGTGCTCCTAAGGAGCAGGAGCAGCTGTCCTGGGGCCGGGGGCGGGGGGGGGTTGCAACCCAGCAGGTCCCTCAGGCAGCTGCTCCAGGCCCAGGAAGGGGGTTGGCCATCTGCACTCCGGACCCTGGCCTCTC
Source organism: Ailuropoda melanoleuca (assembly GCF_002007445.2). Lineage (NCBI taxonomy): Eukaryota > Metazoa > Chordata > Mammalia > Carnivora > Ursidae > Ailuropoda > Ailuropoda melanoleuca. Next base: position 67,455,984 of record NC_048230.1, on the reverse strand, counting down.
CCACCACCTGTGCCCTGGTGCCAAGAACCTGAAACCAGACCTGGCCTGCAGACCAGAAGGGGCTTTCTCTGCTTTCACCCAGCCAGACCTGAGACACCACCAGAAGTCCCTCTTGGCTGCCTTAATTTCAAGGTTCCCAAGGGTGTCCTGCCTTTCCAAGGAGGAGGCTCTTACAGACGGTCTTCCTGGGAGCTGGGGCAGGGGGTGGGGGTGCTAGAGCGCCAGAAAAAGCAAGGAGGTCTGAGGACCACTGCTCCAGCAGTCGCAGAGCTTTGTGCCACATTAGGTGGCAGGTACCTACACAGTGTTTTTTAAAACTTCACTGAACTTCTGTTTAAAAAACATGAGCGTTTTATTAATTTTTTAAGTCCAGATTTCTGACTTCTGTCACCCACGTCTCCAATGGCAACTATGGACCTGAGGGGTTAGATAACCAGTCTCCTATAGACATCTGAACTTGTGACCCCCATTTAAGGTCAGTCTGCTTAGTTTACAGCTGGGGAAACTAAGGCCCAGAAAGGATCAGGCCCTGTGCTAGGTACACTGCCCACCGTGTCCAGCGTTGAGTTTAGAACCTGGCACCTTGGCCTCACAGAACAGAGCTTTTCTACACTGCCACTCCTCAAAGTGAAAAGCCTGCTCCCTCGTCTATAAAACATCAGTGATAATTATCTGCCCTCCCAGGCCTGTCTGGAATGACGTAGCACGTGGCCAGGACTCATTCAGTAATGATTCTTTTAAATCTGAACTTGTGATACCTCTTGCCTGGAAAATGTTGCTGGAAGCACTGCTTACTTTCCTCTCTCTACCAACTTTTAGGAATGGTTATTTTCAAACAATTTCTGATACCCATTCCTTAGGGTTTATTGAACATTCCCACAGCCTCATTGCTCAACTTCAAGCAGCGTTACTCAAGGCTTTACCACCTACCAGACTGTGTTCCTGTAGCGTGTGTGCGTGTGTGTGTGTGTTTTGGGACTGACCTAAAAGGAGCTCAAAGCCCTGGCCCTGGGCATTGGATTCCAACTTGGACTCAGGAGTAGATCATTCTGCTTCCTTGAATCTCAGTTTGCCCAACTGTCAAATAGGGGGGTTGTTCATTTATTCAATAAATATTTACAGAACCAGCCATATTTTGGCCTGGTGCTGGGAAAGCGTTGTAATTAACAAGATGTTTAGGGTCTCTACCCTCAGGAACCTGTATTAGATACTCAGGATCCCTTTCTGGTAGGAGAGAGAAGACAAACTAGTAAGTTGATTAATACATGAATGAAACAATCAGAGTCCTCAAAGTGTAACAGCTTTAGACAGGGTGGTTAGAGAGGTCCTATTGAGGCCCTGACTCCAGAGCAGAGACAGATCAGGATGGGAAGGAAGAGACATGCAAAGATGAGGGTAGGGTCATTTCACAGGTTCAGCGGCCCTGAGGTGGGCACATGCTCAATGTTTGAGGAACAGCAGAGAGGCTAGTGCGGCTGGAATAGAATGAGCAAGGGGAAGGTATAGGAACCAAGGCTGGAGATGGGGGGACAGGGAGGGGCCAGTTCTTACTGTAGGCCAAAGTGAGTGGTGTGCCATTTATTCTCCATGGAGTGGGGAGCCTTTGAAGGCTTTAGAAAGGGAAGGAAGTAGTCCATTTTGTACTTTAAAAAAATTTCTCAGGCTGCTGTTGGGAGAGTGGTTGTGGGTGGGTTAGGCCACTGACAAAGGAAAAAGGCCAGAGGACAGAAAGTGGCAGTCCCCTTGAACCAGGCTGGTGGGGTTAGAGAGAAGCCAGTCTCTATAAAATGTGCTTTTGTTGGGGGAGGGGCAGGGCCTTGCAGATGGAGGTGGATGGGAAGGGGGCATTGCCAGGCTTCTGGAGTGTGTAACTGAGTGCATGAGGTCCCTGCTCTCTGACAGCAAGGCCATTGTGGGGGAGGAAAGGATTCAGATTCATTCTGGACACTCTCAGCTGGAGATGGCCTTGGCGCTTCACGTGGAGCCGCCTGGTGCCCTGCACTATTAAGATAGGAGATCCGCCCTCCCGGCTGCTGTCAGGTCTGGTGCAAAAAACCCTGTGACTGTGGGCCAGTTGGGAGGGACTTTATGAGGGATGCTGCGGGTTAGGAAGAAGATGCCTCTGTTCTCGTGCTCCGCACGGCCCCAGGAACCCAAGGACACAGCCCTCAGGCCTCCTTGCCTTGGTCCCTGTCTTCCCTTCACCAGCAACATCACCTCAGTCCTACTTGGCCAAGCTGTGCCCTGCCCACATCGGTCTTCTCATGCCTTGGGGGCTGTCCCGTCCTGCTCCTTGGCTCACAGAGGATCCCTTCACGTGAAAGCCCCGCATTTCCTTGCCACTGGGTGACTGGGGTCCCCAGGAGGTCCCCCCAGGAGGTAGTCACTCTCTCCTCCATCCAGAAACCATGGTAACAGTAGTTGCGGGGGTCCGGCCCATGATGATAAAGCTTCCTGTCTGTCATCTCTTTGGCTCCTACTCAGGACATATTGGGTATCACACCCCATTTTCTGGGTGAAATAATGAATGTGCCCAAGGCTGCTGCCTCCACATGATCGTCACCCAGTTGCAGGGGGGTGGTGCACAGGGTAGTGGTCAGCCTTCAGGGAGCCCGGGTTTAGGCCCCAGACCCACCATTGCCTCACTGAGGGGTGAGCTGGGGCATCGTTTGGCCCTCTGAGTCTCATCTGTAAAACGGAGCCGTGACACACCTACCTCGCATGTACGCATTTTGAGGATTCAGTTGGCTAGAGTGCAGTCCATTCTCCTTATTCACAGTAGTCACATTCATGAAGTCTGACAAACACTGACTTCGCGAAGGAGTACTGAACCGTGGCTCCTGGGGAAGCAGAGGCCCTGCAAGACTCTGGTCACGTTTCCACCAACCAATCAGTACATAACTTTGTATTATGCATCTTTCTGTTTAAAAATACTGATAAAAATACTGATGATCTATTAACGCTGAATTGGCCAGCAGCGCTATAACTCATGCCTGAACGAGCCTTGTCGGGTACATACTTTCTCCACAGGCCCGTCACAGCCTTCTTGCACTCAGCAGCACTAGACAGTACTTCAGCGTCCTAGAGAAATCACCAACAGAAAGAACAAAAATGTGAAAAGCATAGCCCCAAAGTAGACCAGGAGAAGCCCCCTGGTTTATAGGATGAGAGCTGAAACAAGAAGGCAGGGTGTCCCCTTGTTCAAGCTGAGCTGGGAAAGTGTGCACTGGGGGGGTGGCTCAGCTCCTCTGTGCGTGTCTGGCAGTGACCACAAAAACTCTGCCAGTGTTGGTTCTGGGGTTACAAACAAATGTTATCAAGTAGGTGAATTCAGATAGAGTCACGAATAAGGAGGGTTGACGGTGTAAGGGCTTGCTCGGGCCTAGCCCAGTTGGTCGGTGCTCAGTAAGGTCCGCTGTTCACATTGGAACATTACAAACAGGGTGCATCCCGGTTTCTGGACAAGACTCTGAGGGTGGGGCCAGGGCTCCCTGAACTTTGTTGCTGTGTCTTCCCCAGTGTGCCACCTTTGTGACCTCTTGGCCCCTGTGCACTTTGGGGTCCGAGGCGGGTGTCGATTCTGGAGGCCCCTGAATGCCTCCACTAAGCGGTTTGTTCCAAGTCCACTGGGTGGGTTGTGGCAACATTGAAAGGTTTCAGGCTAAGCCGTGACATGGTTGGATTTCTCAAATGGCCGGCCTAGGTGGAGGAGGGACCTGAAAGGCAGGACAAGGAGGTTGGGGGCCAGGGAGGAGCAGTCTGGGTGGTCTATGGGAGGCTGGCTCTAGATCAGGGGGAGAAGGAATGGATGGAAGAGGCAGTCAGGAAGCACTTGGTTGTGGGGAGTGGTGGAGGATTCCCAGGAGGTGTTGGGGTAAGAGGTGCTGCCGGGCACTCTTGCTGGAGTTTGAAAGGAGAGTCTGGCCTTGCTAACTCCGCAGGCACAGCGAGGGAAGTGGTTTCCCGCTGACATGGCGGGAATGTGGGGTCACGTGCTGTCAGCAGGAATGGGGCTCCGAGAGGGCAGTCTTGTCCCTGATCCCTACCTAGCTGCTCAGAATTCCCTCCCAACTTCCCCTGTTTGGGGGGAAGAAACAGAGGGAAGAAGGGAGGCATTTAGGGCTGGTAGGTGGAAGCCTTGTGTTTTTCCCACAGCACACAAATGAGCTGCCCCGTGTAGATGTGTCGTTTGACAGGTTGCTCACTGGTGAGAGAGGGAAGGGGATCTTACAGGCCCTCAGCCCTTCCTCTGACAAGCCCTTTCCTAAGCCTGGCAGGGCCGGCAGCGGGCCTTAATGCAGCTCTGGCTCTGAGGCCAGCTCTGTCTGTTCACATGGGGCTGAAGTGGGCCCCACAGCCTCTTCTGTCAAGCCTGCTGCCATGGCTCCCGCACTGTCTGGGGCCCCCTGCATCCACTCTTTTTCAGCAGTCTAGGCCTCTTCTTCAGCTCCCCTGCCAAGCTTGGGCCCCCGGTTGCCAGCAGCAGGAGGGCCGTGCTGGGCCTCCAAGGCCTTTGCAGGGGGCTACCTGGTCGGGGTTGATGTGTTTGTATCTCTTGGGAGACGGAGTCACAGCCATTCCACTAAGTGTCTAAAGCTGTGTTTAGTCATTTAAAAAAAAATGCAGAAAGAAATTCATGCTGACCTGATGGAGTTTGCTGGATAAGATCTTTAAGCAGAAGGCAGAAATGAGACAAAGGGAGCTTCTACTTAGAAGAAGCAAGGACTTGTGCGTTGTGGGGCAGGGAGGCTGGTCTGGATGTCTGGGGCCGGGGGCTGACTGCGTGGAGGAGGCATTGCACAACAGCTCCTGTCTGAGCCTGGGCTTGCCGGACTGGCCGGGCCGCGATGGGGGCAGGGAAGCATGCAGCCCCTGGGGGTGGTGGCTCAGCTGGAGGCATGTTCACTCTCCAGCTTCCTGGGCAAATCTGAAAGTTTTCCAGAGTGAATAGACAAAAACGTTGGCCCCACATGCTATGTTGTTACAAATTGTGGCACATAGGGTGTCTCCCCAGGGCAAGGAGGGCCATGGTCCCATCCTGAAAGATGCCGTGCTAGCCGGGTCCAACAAATTGGCAAATGATGACTGTGCACCCTCTGGGCTGGGTCCTGGGCTGGTGACACGCATGGGACACACGCTCAGTCAGGGGCACAGCCACAGCCCTGAGTGCTCCCGCTGATCCACACAAAGGAGAGGGGCAGACTGCCTGGGCCAGCAAGAGCTTGGGGTGGACAGACTGGCTGAAGGACCCACTAAGGGGTTCTGGTGGGCCAAGCGCATGTGCAAAGGCTTGGGTGCATGCAGAGTGTGGTGTGTTTGGGAAAGTGCATTTGGTTCTCTGAAGCTGGAAGAGCCATGCTAAGGGGGTGGGAGGACAGGAGATGAAGCTGCAGAGATGGGCGGTCGGTCAGGGCCGGGCTTTCGAAAGGGCTCCCAACTGGGGAGGAGACAAGAAGCTTACCTCCTCCAGTGTTGGGAGCCTTCACTAAAGCTAAATAATCCTGACTTAGGGTAGCTGAAGGGTTTTTATAGCAGTGATAAGGTTCACTTTCTCATTCAACAGATATTATTGGGCGCTTTCCGTGAAGCTTGAGGTAGTACCTGGGTCTGGGATATGACCTGCTGTGCCAAGACAGACAGAGTTCCCCCAGCAGCCCCAAGTAACCATCAACAAGTGAATGCCTAAATGAGTGGATGACAAATGTGACAGGTGCTCTGATGGGGATGCTGGCTGATCTGAGAGTAGAGGGCAGTCAGAGGAGACCTCTCTGAAGAAGGGACATTGGAAGTGTGAGGAGTGGGGACTTTCCAGGTAGAAGGAGCAGTGTGTGTAACAGCCCCACGACGGGAAGAAGGGCAGTGGGGGTATGGAACACAGAATGGCCGGAGTGCCATGTGGGAAGGGCCAGGGACAGCCGTGGGCCTGTTTTTCATCTCCCAGCCCTGGGGAAAGACAGTGCTCAGAGTTGAGGGATGCCTGCCACCCAGGAACCCCCCCTCAAGGCCCTAAAATCCTCCCTGTTAGTCACATCACTTATCTGGCTGTGACTTGTGCCCCAGGAGCCATAGAAAATCCAAGATATGTTCACCTTTCTTCTTATCACATCTGGCCATGTGGCCAGGCCCCTTGCTAGTTCACTCTCCCTCGGAGTGTGTGTCTGCAGGACTCTGGACCTAGACAACCCTGAGTGAGAGACTGGAGAGTCACCGTTCTGTCCAGGTTCCTGACTGTGGGCACCCCACTGTCTCCTGGCGGGGATGCTGCTTCCACACAGGTCCCTGCACGTACTAACTCCTCCAGGCCAGTTACAGCACCACCCCATAGATGGGGACAAGGACCCTGGCTGGGGTCCCAAAGCCTCAGCCAAGCTTAGAACTCAGTTCTTGCTCTGCTGGGCACTGCTGGCCATTTGCTTCACCAAGCTGCTCTTAATGTCCAGATCTTACAGGAGAACTTTCCGAGGGTTGGTCAGAGAACCAGTCCAGCCTCTCTGACCAGTGACCCAGTGGTGGCTCACCACCCCCTACCCCTACTCCAGGTATAGCTCCCTCTGTACCAGAAACTAGTAGGAGCCATGCCAGCCCTGGGCCTGAGCCTTACTCTCAGTGATGTAGCCTATGTCATCCCTCCCTGTGGCCACCAGATTAGTACAGGACAGAGCTGGGATCTGAACTCAGGCTTGTCTGGTTCCCTGCTGCCTTTAGTTTCTGGCTCCTTACCATCAAAGGAATGACTCTCACATGGTAGAATTTCAGGCAGTGGAGAGAAGGGATTCAGAGCATGAATATCTCCTTCAGTTGATAGGAATCTCTCCTATCCTTGAATGAAAACAAATAGGAAAATGCTTTGAGTTTGTCAAGGGCCATGTGAATACGGTGTGCTATTGGGTTAGAACTCCTCCCCACGCACTGAACAGATGAGGGTACTGAAAAGTCCAGAGTGGGCCAGAGACTTCCATGAGTAATTGCCAGGGCCCAGAAGCCAGGCCTCTGCCTTTAGTCTAAGCCCTTCCTCCTCCAGCAGTCCAGTCTCAGCTTGGGCATGGCCCTGCAGATGGGCTCCAGAGTCTGGCAGGACGCTGCGGGGCACGGGGATCAGTGCAGGCCCCAGACACCCGCAGCTGCCTCCTAGCAGGGAGGGGCCTAAAGCCAAGGTAGCAGAGTGAGGTAGCTGCACAGCTGAATGGATGGTGGTTGCCACTTATGTTAGCAGCTCTGGGTAAGTGGTCTGTCCTTTCTGACCCTCACATGCCCCATCTGTAAGTGGGCACAAAGCCATCACGCTGCTGAGTACAGTTCAGCAAATGACCCAGCTTGGAGCTGTGAGCCTGTACCTTATGGCCAGCTGACCACAGGGGCCCCTCTTCCCTGAGCTGGTCTGTCCCTTCTCCCGCAGAGCAGTATGTGGACAGCTCATGCTCCTGCTGACCACAGCCCCGCCTCCTGCCTGCCCTGCTGCCAGTCTTCTTCTGCCCACGGGCCAGGCTTCTCAGGCTGCGGAAGGAGACTGGAGGTGTGTCTGTCTGGAGGGATCCCTGAAGTTTTCTCAAGGCCTCAGCAGGACTGGGAAATTCTAGGCAGAGTGGGAACTGAGTGCTCCTGGCTCTGAGCTTCCAGAGCTCTTTGTTACCTCCACACTCAGGCATGAGGCACGGCTTCCGGGCTCTTCCACTATGGCCTCTGTTACCTAAGTTCAGGCACTCATTTCACGGCCAATTCTCTGCTCCTAGCTTTCCTGGAGTCTATACAGGGCCTGCCTAACACATGTCTGTCAGAGGGATGGAAGGGCTTTTTAAATTAAATTTTTTATTTTTAGGTAATTGCAGTTTACATACAGTTGTAAGAAATACTACAGAGGATCCTATCTACTCTTCCCAGTTTCCCTCAATGGTAAAATCTTACAAACCTAATACAATATCATAACCAGAATACTGACATATTCTGATTCCACTATTTTCCCTCAATGGTAAAATCTTACAAACCTAATATATTATCATAACCAGAATACTGACATATTCTGATTCCACTATTTTCCCTTTCACTCCGTGTCTAGTGCTGTGCGGGTTCTTATGTCCACCACCTGTCCCCCTTCTTAGCACACAGGGGATCCTTGTCACCCTTTTGTAGCCACACCATGTCCCTCCCAGCCTCCGCATTACCACCTCCCCTTCTCTCCCCACCAACCATTGACCTGCCTTCCATCTCTGTAATCAGGCCACTTCTTGAGTGGTTTGTAGAGAGAGCTGTAGTGTATACCTTTCTGAGACCGCTTTTCCACTTGGCCTAATTCGCTTGCAATTCATCCCAGTTGCTGCCTGCCTCAGTAGCGGGTTCCTTTTCGTTGCTCAGTAGTAGTCCACAGCCTGGATGTCCCACCGCGTGCTAACCCAGTCACCGAAGGGCACCCGGGTGGTTCCTAGTTTCTGGCTAGGACAAATAAAGCTGCCATGAACACTCACGTAGGAGTTCTTTTGTGAACATGTGCCCATTTCTGTGGGATAAATAAATGCCCAAGAGTGCGGCCGCTGGGTTGGAGGATAACTGCATGTTTAGTTTTAAAGGAAACTGCCAAGGGGTGCCTGCTCTGGCTCAGTCAGTAGAGCGTGTGACTCTTGATCTCCGGGTTGTGAGTTTGAGCTAAGTAATAGAGATTACTTAAAAATAAAATCTTTTAAAAAAAATTAACTGCCAAACCGTTTTCCAGGGTGGCGGTACCATTTTGCATTCCTAGCAGCAATGTATGAGTGATTCAGTTTCCCCACATCCTCCCCAGCACTTAGTGTTGTCCCCATTTTGTAACTCAGCCATTCGGATAGGGTTGTGTAGTGATTCTCGCAGTGGCACATGGCTTCTGCTGGGCCCGGCCGGGGACCCCTGCGGCACCAGGCCTGGTTTTGTGGGTTTCCACTGGGCCATCACCATCACCATGATTGGTAGCCACTTGAAGGCAGAGCTTAAAGTCGCTCATCTGGCTCCCACTGCCAGCCCGGGTAGAGGTTTGTTTTAATCCTCATGGGGGAAAGGGCATTTGGAGTTAAGATGCTGAGAAAAGCTGTCCAATCTGACCCAGCCCCTTACAGCAAGTAGCGACTGCTGTTTGAACAGCACCTTCTGTTTCAGACAAAAAGCTGAGCATTTAAGAAGCCAGCTGTGGGCCTTCAGTGTTCTGTGCCTGTGGGCCAGCCAGGCCAGGCTGGAATGAGAATCAGAGATGACCCCAACTCCTACCTGTGGTAGGTCCTGGTTCCCTGAATCATGTGGAGAATAGGGAATCGGACCAGGTGTGGTGGAATCTTGAGGGAGGCAGACTGGTGTATGGGGTTTTCACATAACGGGGGGGGGGGCGGTAGCAAAATGGGGGTAGGGTTAGCTGGACCCTAAAGGAGGTGTTGGTCTTTGACCAGACAGGGAGGGGGTGTCCAAGCAGAGGGAGGGTAGAGGAGGAAAAGCAGGGAGAGCAGTAGGGGTCTCAGTGAGCTTTAGGAAGCAAGGTTAACATTCCTTAGCACTCCCGCCCTCTACTCCGCTGTCACTGCCTCCCCTGGCACTGGGTCAGGCTCTGTCACAGCCTGTAGCACCATGACCTTTATCATCTAGCCCATGCCCCAGCTGGAAAATACTTTGTATGGGACTATGAGGTGGAGGAGGTCTTTGGTCCATGTTGGCATCTCCAGCTAGACTTGGCCTTGGCCTTGGCCTAGTAGGAGGGTGGGCAGGGCCTGTGTCTGTCTGTCTTGGTCATTGCTGTCAGACCCCCATTCTCCTGCTCCAGAAATCTTCCTTGAGGGAACAGCTGAGGCCAGAGCTAGGCCGGTCAGGTGGGGCCTCAAACTTGAAAGGGGTTCGCGAGTGTTGGGACCTTACCTTCTCCCTGCGCCTCCTCTCCCCTCTCTGCAGGTTCATCATGCCTAGTGGCGTATAAGAAGACCCCCCCACCGGTCCCTCCACGTACCACATCAAAGCCCTTCATCTCTGTCACGGTCCAGAGCAGTACTGAGTCTGCCCAGGACACCTATCTGGACAGCCAGGACCACAAGAGTGAGGTGACAAGCCAGTCGGGCCTGAGCAACTCGTCGGACAGCCTGGACAGCAGTACCCGACCGCCCAGTGTGACGCGGGGCGGAGTCACCCCAGCCCCTGAGGCCCCTGAGCCACCTCCAAAACATGCAGCTCTGAAGAGTGAACAAGGGACGCTGACCAGCTCCGAATCCCACCCCGAGGCCATCCCCAAAAGGAAACTGTCATCTATAGGAATACAAGTAGGAGTCCCTTTCACACTCTTGTGTCCTCAGCCCACTCTGTGCACCTGCCTATGTGTAATTACATCTGGTGGAGGCCCACTAGGTCTCCGGGGCAAAGTGGTTTGTCTGTATTTTGGGAGTTGGCTCCAAGTGGCCGAACCAAATTCCACCCATAGACGCGCCTTCCTTGCATTTGCCCACTTGTGCTGCAGTCTGCGGCTGTGGGCACGTGTCCCTGCTGTTCCGATGGGCTGTCCCAGTGAATGTAGTTACACTCAGCCAGCCATCTCCTGTCCGCTGTTTGCCTGTCCACTGTCTGTCTGTCCACTCCACCCTTTGCCCTGCCAGTTGACGTGTGGGAGGTGGGACTGGCCTAACAGTTCTCTAATCCAAGGTCAGCTCGGGTGCGGAGGCCGCCACCCTGCTTGGCGGTGGGAGCAGCGTGGAGCCTAGATGCCGATGGGCCTGGGGCCCGGGACCCAGAGCCCTTGAGCCATGGGGGTTGCTTGAGGGGAACTTTACCCAGAGCCCTCTCGGGCCTTGGGGACAGGTAGGTGGCTCGAGGCACCAGGCCCATGTCAGGTTGAGAAGTGTGATGCTGGTCCTGATGCCTCCCTCCATGGGAAAGGATCCAGGCAGATATTTCCCCAGGATGAAGTAGCCAAAGCCAGCAGACCGTCCTGGAAGCCACACTCGCTGTACACCCATGGCTGTGGCACACGGCAGGACAGGGCACACAGCTCCCCTCCACTGCTTCACTGCACCTCTTGCGTGTACCGGACAGCAGCAATTCTGTCTCCGGACTGGGGCAGCTGGAGCCCTGCCTCACAGGATTCAAGAGTGCTCTGAGTCCAGAGTGAGGACTCTCCCTGCTCTGGCCGGACCTCCAGACTAAAATGGACCACACTCAGGGCAGGGAGGAAGGGAGGGCAGCTACAGTGAGCCTTGAGCTTGGGGAAGGCGGAGCCCTCAGGGAGGTCAAGCTGGTGTGTGTTGTGGCTTAGGGTGCAAGGGCTCCCCATTTCCTTAGCCACCCCTGAGCAACCGGATGTGGTCGAGTGGATGGCAGAGAGCTAGAATGCCCAAGGCACTTGAGACATGAGGAAAACCAGATGGCTCTGACCAGAGAAGGCTCACTAGCCAATTTTTTGCCCTGGCCTGAATTATTTCCCCCCTAAGAGGCAACTCAGGGCTTCAGTTTGCCCACAACTACAGGAACAGAGTTGTCCAGGAGACTAGTGGTTTCTGGGTTCCTTTGTAAGGGGACCAGCCCCTGCCCCGTGCAGCTGCTCCAAGAGGGATTCTTGGGGACATCGCAAGTAGCCTAGTCTCTCGGTCTTGACTACCCAGGGTTGTTGTTTGGGCAGCCTCACCCTCTCCTTGGCCAAACCAGAGGCTCCTGTCTTTTCAGGTCTGAGCTAAGCTCACCATTGATTCCTTTCATCCAGAAATTCACATGGGGATGAGGATCCTAGCTCTTGAGTCCATTCTGGGCCTCCCCTTCCTGGGATTCACCCACACCCCCATGCCAAGCTCTTGTCGCAGCTCTTTGAGATCCGTGACTCTGCACTTCCTGAGTGGAAACTTGCTGCAGGAGAAGCGCAGCTGTGTCCCCGTGGCCAGGAACCTGGCGCCCGGCCCCTGCCCCAGAAAGCCCCACAGCCCCTGCCACCTCTGTGAAGACAAGGGACTGGGAGTCCCCAATTTCCAAGGATACCCTGACAACCCTCATCCCACCCCTTGGTACCTCAAGCCCTAGGTGAAGTGTGGGTTCTCCCTCATTCATGAGCAGTGATGGAAGGGCTGGCCTGGCTGCTCCATGGCCACGCATCTTGGTCCCAGAGAAGAAAGGCAGACTCGGGGCATGACTGCTGCCGGGTTTCCTTCCACTTCACAGGAGTGTAGAAAAAGTGCTAGCTTTTGCACTTGGCCCTGGCCCTTCCTACTGCTCCCCAGGCCCACCCACTGCTGAGGGTCACCTCAGCCATCCAGGCCCGGCATCCCAGAGTGTCCTGGGACCTCACTGGCTCTCACCTCGGGGGCAGTTTCCAATCCAGAACCGCTGTCCAAGGTTTGGCCCTGAGACAGGCGCCTCCAGCCTGCCCTTCAGCTGCAGGGTTGGGGGAGAGATCTTTGCCTCGAGACAGCCCCCAGCTTCAACTACACCAGATAACGGCTGTGGCTTTGTGTGTGTGTGTGTGTGTGTGTTTTCTTTCTCTCTCGTCGTCCTTCTTTTTTTTTTCTTCTCTCTGATGCGTGTAAAGGAGAGGACTAGAAGGAACGGTTCCCACCTCTCGGAGGACAACGGACCCAAAGCAATCGATGTGATGGCACCCTCCTCAGAGTAGGGAAAGCCAGTCATCTCCACCCCATCCCACCTCCCGCCCACCTGCCCGCCCGCCTCCGCGCGAATGAGCAGTGCCCGGCTTCACTGGGTCCGGCCTTGGGCCCACGTGCAGTGTCCGCATGCCTCGTGTCTGTCTGTCCTTCTGCGTCGTCCCACTAATGTGAATTTCAGCAGCAAGTGTGGTGTTTGTTTTTTATTTTTGTCTTTGTCTCCGTGCCGTTGCTGTCGTTGTCCTTCAATAAGGTTGACTGCATTCAGCCAGTGCCAAAAGAGGAGCCCAGTCCCGCTACCAAATTCCAGTCCATCGGGGTTCAGGTAGAGGACGACTGGCGGTAAGTCGCACAGAGGTGGTGACTGCTTCTCCCCCTCCTCTCCCTCCCTCTGCTCTCACCTCTCCTGCGCCTTCTCCTCCTGCTCTCCCTAACCCACTTCTCCTTGCTGGATTTCTAATAACCAAGCTGGGTTTGGGGTTCGGGCAGCGGCCCAGGCATGGGAGGCTGGGCAGGCAGGCGGGCGGGCCAGTGAGCGCTTGCTCTGCGAGATTAATCAGCCCTCGGGGGGCCGAGGCCAGCAGAGACATAGCCCAGCACCCTGATGTTGGTGGTCTTCCTGGCCCCACTGCAGTAAACAGGCAACCTTATGACCTTGTCCGTGTGTGTGTGTGTGTGTGTGTGTGTGTATGCGTGCGCGTGTGGGCGCGGACGGGTGGGGCAAGGGCTGAGCAGAGAATGAGATGGGGGCTGTGGGACCCGCTTCAGGCGCATGGTGAGCAGACAATGCATCTGTTTCTCTGTCTCCCGTGTGTCCGGGTCGGGGTGGCCTCTGGTCTCTGGCCCTCCTGGTGACTCTCACCTCTTCCTGTCCCCACCCTACTTCACCCCACCCCCACCCCCAGAAGCAGCGCCCCCTCTCACAGCATGTCCTCCCGACGGGACACCGACTCAGATACCCAGGATGCCAATGACTCAAGCTGTAAGTCATCTGAGAGGAGCCTCCCGGACTGTACCCCACACCCCAACTCCATCAGCATCGATGCCGGCCCTCGGCAGGCCCCCAAGATTGCCCAGATCAAGCGCAACCTCTCCTATGGAGACAACAGCGACCCTGCCCTAGAGGCCTCCTCGCTGCCCCCTCCCGACCCCTGGCTCGAGACCTCCTCCAGCTCCCCGGCAGAGCCAGCGCAGCCGGGGGCCTGCCGCCGGGACGGCTACTGGTTCTTGAAGCTACTTCAGGCAGAAACGGAGCGGCTGGAGGGCTGGTGCTGCCAGATGGACAAGGAGACCAAAGAGAACAACCTCTCTGAAGAAGGTGAGTGCTGCAGGGACGGCCTCCGGGCTGGAGAGAAGGGGCCCGGCTCGTGCCTCAGGTTCCCTTCTTGAGTCGGCTGTGAGCTCACCACCTGTTCCCCTTCGTTCCTTCCATCTATCTGCCTAACCTAACCTTTATCCGGGAAGGATTTCTGGGAGTACAGGCTGTGGGCTCAGCCACACCCAGGCATGAAGGCCAGCTCTTCCCTTCCTCGTGAAGTGACCGTAGTCAGGTGCCTCCCAGCCTCAGTTTCCTCTGTGTAACGGAGAGATAGATACTCCTGCCCTCCAACTGCATGAGCGTTTGTGAGGACTGAAGGTGGCCATGCACGGGAGGGCCCGAAGAAGTGGCAAACACAGAGACAGCTGGTACCATACTTATGCCTACAGCAGCTCCTTATTAGGTGCCTACTATATGCAAGCCCCAAGGATCTAACCTCGGGCCTCAGTAGCATGTGAGGACCTGTGCGGGGGCGGGGGGGGGCACAGAAGCCAGCTACTCCCCCCCCACTTCTGTTTCTGTCTATACTGTGCCTATTCCTCCAAGAAATGAGTCCCAGAAAGAACTAAAAATAGGCAGGGAGCCTAGATTCACAGGTAATTGATAACAGGAGAGGGGTGGTCCCTGGGAAGTTCCAGGCCATGGTCCCAGGAGCCACAGCTTGTCCTCAGTGAGGGCCCTCTCCAGAGAACGTGCAGGAAGGACAGGTCTCTAGAGTACCCAGAAGGGATGGATGGCGTGGGGCCTGAGGAGAGCCACCTGGGATGGGTCCGTATCCATGGACCTCTAGGCCAGTGTCCCAGCTTTGATGTCACACCTGCTGCTGTGCAGAGAGCAGTCGTGAGCTGTGTGCCTAAGAACTTTTCATAGTAAGCGTATTTAACAAGTCAGAATGGAGGCAAGGCCCAGAGAACGCACTGAAAGCCTTCCAACAGGAACCAGGTAGCCCGCCGCCCGGCCTCCACCTTCCCTGCTCACAGCTCTGGGTAGCTGTGCGTTCTGGTGTTTGCCTGCTAATGCAGCTTTTTGTCTTTTAAATGGGATTACCTTTTATTTCCTCTCAAATTCATCATCATCATGTACCGATTTCCTACTCTAAGCGATGAGAGGTTAGCTCTGTCACGTCGGCCTCCTGGGCGCGACCCTCCATGTCGGACATCACAGTTGGGGGTTAAGTAACCATCAGCAGTTCTGGGCACCGTGAGCATGGAAATACTGTTCACTGCAGAGCCTAATACTGTATGATGATTTCATTTCCTTTTCCGCATTTTCTTTTTCCTAAAATGAATGACTGGCTCATCTTTTTCATACCCTTCGTTTTCTCAGCTCTTGCTGCTTTCCCACACGTGCTACCACATCCGCCAGCCCGCATCTGTGCTGTCTCCCAGACCTGCGCACGTATCCCATAACCTCATGATTTCAGATTTGCCCTGGTGCCCTCTAGTTCTCTGTTCTCATCTGGCCAGGTTATTCTCTGGGCCTGCTGCCTAGCTGCTGTCCACAAAATTCCCTTTTCATCACCTGGGACTGCCCTTGGCCACTGTCCCATGGTGGACACCCCGCTTTCCAGACCACATGGCCTCCTGCTTTCTTGGCTGTCATCCCTCATTTTGCTGGCACACACCTTCAATTAATTCGAGATAAATTTTTGGAAGCTGCCTATTTTTATTCAGACCTCACATGGTTGGGCTGGGTGTAAAGTTGAAAATAATAAATTATATACGTAAATGTATATGTTTAAAGGTAGATATATATATATATATAATCTATCTATATATATATACACACACACACCTCTAATCTATATATATGTACCAATAAACATAAAACTGAAAATCATTTTCCCTCAGAATCTTCAAGGCTATATTGTGTTTAACTTCCGTTACTTGTACTGAAGAGTTTGATGCATTCCACTTCTCAAGCCTTTGTGTTTTTTTATTGATGGAAGCTGTTAGGCTCTTCACTTGACCTCTCCTGTGAACTTTCTCAGTGCCCTGCCGAGGAAGGGGGCATTGTTCATGTGCCAGCAGCAGATAGGCCCTTTCTGGGTGGAGACGCAGGTCTTTTGTTTTTGAGAAATAGCCTTGCATTAACTTTTTTTTTTTTCCTTAAGATTTTATTTATTTGAGAGAGTACAAGCAGGGGGAGGGGCAGAGGGAGAGGGAGTAGCAGACTCGTCACTGATCAGGGAGCCCGACGTGGGCTTGGTCTCAGGCCCCTGGGATCATGACCTGAGCTGAAGGCAGACACTTCACTGACCTAGCCACCCAGGCGCCCCACCCACCTTGCATTTACTTTTTAAAATAATTTGTGCACTTGCATCTGTTCTGTTTTCTCTGCGAAACTCCCATCACTCAGATGTGGGACCTGTCGGATGGAGCCTCAGCCTCTGATCTTTTCTTCCCCCTATCTATCTTTCAGTTGTCTTTCTGGAAGGCTTTTTCTCTTCTTTTTTCACACTGTAATAACTTTATTGATCTAGGATTCACAAGCCATGAAATTCACCCTTTTAAGGTGTACCGTTCAGTGGCAGTTAGTACACTCAGTGTTGTACGACCATCACTACTGATTTCATTCTCATCGCTCCAGAAAGAAACCCCGTAACTTCGTAGTCACTCCTCATTCCCTCCTCCTCGCCTCTCAGCAACCACGAATTCTGTCTCGGGGGATTTGCTCTTCTGAATACTTATACAAATGGAATCATACAATATGTGGTCTTTCGTGTCTGGCTTGTTTCATTTTGCATAATGTTCTCAAGGTTCATCCAAGTCGTAGCGCCTACCGGCACTTCCTTCCTTGTTGCTGGATACTCCACCACTTCATGGGGATTCTTCATTTTATCCATTCATCTGTTGATGGACATTTGGGTTGTTTCCACTTTTGGGCTAGTATCTGTAACACTGCTATGAACACTTGCGTGTGTGTGTGTGTGTACGTGTGTATGTATGTTCATTTCTTTTGGATACATGCCTAGGAGTAGAATTGCTGGCTCATGTGGGAACTCTGTGTTTAAATCTCTGAGGAATGTGCCCAACTGTTGCCCACAGGGCTGCCCCATTTAACATTCCCGCCAGTAGAATATGAGGATTCTCATTTCTCTACATCTTCACCCACACTTGCAGTTACTGGTCTTTTGAATCTAGCCATCCTAGTGGATATGAAGCAGCATCTTGTGGTTTTAATTTGCATCTCCATGACGGCCAATAATGTCGAGCATCTTTGCGTATACCTGTCGGCTCTTTTTACATTTTTGTTGGAGAAATCTGTGGAGATTCGGAGGTTTTTCTGACTTTATCACCAAACTCTGTTCATCAAATGTTTACTGTGGCCATCCATATAAGGGGTTGTTCTTCCTCTGTTCCTTTTTCATGATTTTTTTTTAAACATGGACAGAGCCAGCTCTTGTTCTTTTCCTTTTTTTTTTTTTTTTTTTTTTTTTTTTTTAAGATTTCATTTATTTATTTGACAGGGGGAGAGAGAGAGGGAAAGAGCACGAGCAGGGGGAGCAGCAGACAGAGGGAGAGGGAGAAGCAAGCTTCCCCCCTGAGCAGGGAGCCCGATGCGGGGCTCGATCCCAGGGTCCTGGGATCATGACCTGAGCGGAAGGCAGCCGCTCAATGATCTGAGCCACCCAGGCCTCCCCTGTCCATTTGTTAACTGGGATGTCTTCTTGTTGTTGAGTTGCAAGAGTTCTTTATATGTTCTGAATAATGGCCCTTATTAAATATGTGATTTGCAAATATTTTCTCTATTCTGTAAGTTGCCTTTTCATTTTCTTGATAGTATCAATTCATACATGGTAGTTTTTATTTATTTATATTTATTTTTAAGATTTTATTTGAGAGAAGAGAGAGAGTGCACACAAGAGAGAGCACAAGCAGGGGAGGGACAGAGGGAGAGGGAGAAATAGACTCCCCGCTGAGCAGGAAGGCGACACGACGCAACACAACTCGGGGCTCAATCCCAGGACCCCGGGATATGACCTGAGCCCAAGGCAGATGTTTAACTGACTGAGCCACCCAGGCGCCCCTGTACAAGGTAGTTTTTAATTCTGATGTAGTCCTATTTATTTTTCTTTCATTGCCATGCTTTTACGTATTTTTAAAGTTATGAACATACATTAATTTAATAAAAATTAAAATTAGGGGGCCTCCTGGTGGCTTAGTTGGTTAAGCATCTTTGTTCGTCTCGGGTCATGATCCCAGGGTCCTGGGATCAAGCCTGGCATTGGGCTCCCTGCTCAGCGGGAAGTCTGCTTCTCCCTCTCCCTCTGCCTGCTGCTCCCCCTGCTTGTGCTCTCTCTCTCTCTGTCAAATAAATGAATAAAATCTAAAAAAAAAAATTAAAATCAGGATAAAAGCATCAAGGCACTGAGAAACTGGCAAGTCTGTGTGGGCAGGGCTTGTTGAAAGGTAGGCTTCTGTGGANCTCTGTCAAATAAATGAATAAAATCTAAAAAAAAAAAAATTAAAATCAGGATAAAAGCATCAAGGCACTGAGAAACTGGCAAGTCTGTGTGGGCAGGGCTTGTTGAAAGGTAGGCTTCTGTGGATACCTCAGAAAATTGGTTTTAAATAACATATGGTAGAGGGGCACCTGGCTGGCACAGCGGTTAAGCGTCTGCCTTCAGCTCAGGGCATGACCCCAGCATTATGGGATCGAGCCCCACATCAGGCTCCTCTGCTATGAGCCTGCTTCTTCCTCTCCCACTCCCCCTGCTTGCGTTCCCTCTCTCGCTGGCTGTCTCTGTCAAATAAATAAATAAAATCTTTTTTTAAAAATAAATAAATAAATAAATAACATATGGTAGAAATTGTATCACAATAACAAAGGAAACCAATTACATTAATAGTTATTAAGATGTATACTTTTTTGTTAAGACATTAAATAACACAATCTAGCAGTGAGTCTAATGAATTTCCAAGTAGTGGATGACAGTAAACATTATTTCACGATAACTGTGACAGGTGTAATGTGATATGAAATTATCTGTGATTTCTATTGGTGCCAGAGTGACAGGTACTGCTAACATTAAAGTGGTTTATTGCCCAACTAAATTTAAGGACATCCTGCTCTTTCCTTAGGGGAAGACCTTTAAATGTCAGTATTCTTTCTTTGCAGTCCTACAGAATCTTTTTCAGAGAAGAAGAATCTTGTTTCTCTAGGGGGTCAGTATTTTCTCTGATATTATTGCTTGTGTTTTAAATGATTTTGTGAGGCACCTGGCTGGTTCAGTTGGTGGGGCGTGCAACTCTTGATCTTGGGGTTATGTGTTTGAACCCCACATTGGGTGTAGAGATTACTTAAAAATGAAATCTTTAAAAAGAATTGGGGCACCGGAGTGGCTCAGTCAGTTAAGTGACCAACTCTTGATTTTGGCTCAGGTTATGATCTCAGGGTCGTGAGATCAAGCCCTGCATCAGGCTCTGTACTCAGCAGAAGTCTGCTTGTCCCTTCCCTCCAGGCCCTCTGCCCCTTCCCATGCGTGAACATGCACTCTTTCTCTCTCTGTCTCTCTCAAAAATAAATAAACAAATCTAAAAATATAAATAAAAAATAAAATTAATGATTTTTTAATCACTACAGTTTTTAAATTTGATAGGTTCATATCAATCTTTTGCACCCTTGATTTTTTAAAAATTTTTTATTGTGGCAAAATATAACATCATTTTAACAGGGTTTTTTTTTTTTAAGACTGATTTATTTTGAAAGAGAGAGCCAGAATGCAGGGGAGAGGGGCAGAGGGAGAGAGAAATCTCAAGCAGACTCCCCACTGAGCACAGAGTCTGACACGGGGTTCCATCTCACAACCCCAAGATCATGGCTGGAGCCGAAACCAAGAGTCGGACGTTTAACCAGCTGAGCCACCCCGGCGCCCTGCGTCTTCACGGTTCTTAAATGTACAGTTCAGTGG
Source organism: Ailuropoda melanoleuca (assembly GCF_002007445.2). Lineage (NCBI taxonomy): Eukaryota > Metazoa > Chordata > Mammalia > Carnivora > Ursidae > Ailuropoda > Ailuropoda melanoleuca. The sequence goes on along the minus strand of NC_048230.1, from coordinate 67,436,174 downwards.
CATTAAATACATTCATATTGTTGTACAGTCATCACTACCATCCATCCCCATAACTTTTTATCTTGTAAAACTGAAACTCTACCCATTAAACAGTAACCCCTCATTCTTCCTTCCTTCCCAGCCCCGGGCACCCATTATTATACTTTCTGTAAAGTTCCAGCTACTCCAAATACCTCATAAAAGTGGAATCACACAGTATTTACCTTTTTATGATTGGTTTATTTCACTTGGCATTAATGTCCTCAGAAGTTCTTCCATGGCATAGCTTATCTCAGAACATCATTTCTTTTTCTGACTGAACAACAACGTGTACACATTTCGCTTATCCTTTCATCGGTCAAGAGAACAGACATTTGAATTGCTGCCACACTTCAGCTGCTGTGAGTAACGCTGCTGTGAACGTGGGCATACAAATAACTCCCAAGTCCTTGCCTTTTGGTCTGTTTGGATCTATATCCAGAAATGGAATTGCAAGATCATGTGGTAATTCTATTTTTAGCTTTTTGAGGAACCATCGCAGTGTTTTTCACAGTCACTGTATCATTTTACACTCCCCGCAGCAGTGCTCAAGGGTTCCAGTTTCTCCATGTCCTTGCCAACACTTGTTGTTTCCCATTTTTTTCAGAGTTGCCATCCTTATGGCTGTGAGGTGGTGTCTTCTTATAGTTTTGACTCCCATTTCCCTAAGGCTTAGTGATCTCGGGCATGTCTTCGTGTGCTTGTTGGCCACTCACAGGTCTTCTTTTGAGAAATGTCTACAGAAGTCCTTTGCCCATTTTGAAGTCAGGTGGTTTGCTTTTTTGTTATTGAGTTTTAAGAGATCTCTATATATTGTAAATATTAATTCCTTACCCAGATATATGATTTGCAAATATCGTCTCCCATCTAGCGGGTTATCTTTTTACTCTGTAGATTGAAGCTGTTTGTTCGTTCTTTTGTTACCTATGCCTTTCATGTAATAACAAATCATTGCAAATCCAATGTCCTGAAGCTTTCGTGCCATTTTTTTCTTCTAAGAGTTTTATCGTTGTAAAAAGGTCTTACATTTAGTTCCTTGATCCATTTTGAGTTAACTTTTGTATATGGCATTAGGTGGGTCTAACTTTTGCATGTGAATGTCCAGTTTTCCCAGCACCATCTGTTGAAAGGACCATCCTTTCCCCATTTGTCTTGGTACCTTTGTCAAAAATCATTTGACCATATATGTAAGGGTTTATTTCAGGGATGCCTGTTTTATTCCATTGATCCAGATGTCTGTCTTTAAGGCAACACCACACCGTTTTGATTTCTGTGGTTTTGTAGTAGGTTTTGAAATCATGAAGTATGAGTCCTCCCATTTTGTTCTTTTTCAAGATTGTTTTGAGTATATGGGGTCCCCTGAGATTGCATATGACTTTTAGGATGGGTTTTTCTATTTCTGTAAAAACACACTGTTGGGATTTTTGAAAGGGACTGTATTGAATCTGTAGATGGCTTTGGGTAGTATTGACATTTTAACAGTATTAAGCCTTAATGAACAGGGGATGCATTTCTGTTTCTTGTGTCGTCTTTAATTTCTTTCAGCAGTGTTTTATAGTTTCCATTCTACAAGCCTTTCACCTCCTCAGTTAATTAGTTCTTAAATATTTTCTACTATTTGATGCTATTGTAAATGGAATTGTTTTGTAATTTCCTTTTCAGCTTATTTGTTGTTAGCATATAGAAATGTAGCTCTTTTGTTAGCTTTGTATCCCGCTGCTTTGCTGAATTCACATAATAGTTCTGGGTATGTGCATGCATGTGTAATCTTCCTGGGTTTTCTACATAGAATATCATGTCTGCAAACAGGTAATTTTACTTCTTCCTTTCCAATTTGGATGTCTTTTCTTTTTCTTGCCTAACTGCTCTGGCTAGAACTTCTAGTACTTTGACTAGACGTGGTAATAGTGGGCATCCTTGCCCTATCTCTGGTCTTAGAGGAAACACTTTCAGACTTTCATCATTGAGTGATTGAGCATTGAGTATTATGCTCACTGTGGGTTTTTCATAGATGGCTTCTATTATGTTGAGGTAGTTTCCTTCTACTCCTAGTTTGTTGAGTGTCTCATGAAAGGGTGTTGGATTCCATCCTTCCATTCCAGGAATAAATCCCACTTGGTCTTGATATGTAACCCTTTTAATGTGTCACTGAGTTGTATTTGCTAGCGTTTTCTTGAGGATTTTTGTGTTGACGTTCATAGGGATATTGGTCTGTAGCTTTCTTTTCTTGTAGTGTCTTCGTCTGGCTTTGGTTTCAGGGTAATGGGGCCTCATAGAATGAGTTAGGAAGTATTTCCTCCTCTCCAATTTTTGGAAAAGTTTGAGGATTAGTAATTAGTTCTTTAAATCTTTGGTAAAATTCACCGGTGAAGCCATCAGGTCTAGGACTTTTCTTTATTGAGAGTTTTTGAGTACTGATTCAGTCTCCTGACGAGATAAAGGTCTATTCCGATTTTCTATTTTTACTGATTTAGTTTAAGCAGGCTTTGTGTTTCTAGGAATTTTTCCATTTCATCCAGGTTATCCAGTTTATTGGTGTGTAACTGTTCTAGTATTCTTACAATCTTTTTATTCCTATAGAGTTGGTAGTAATGCCTCCACTTCCATTTCTGATTTTAGCATTTGTCATCTTTTTCTCTTAGTCCATCTAGCTAAAGGTTTGTTACTTCTGCTGATCTTTTTGTTTCATTCATTTTTCTCTCTTTTTCTATTCTCTATTTATCTCTGCTCTAAACTTTCTTGTTTCCTTCTTTCTGCTGGCTTTGGGGTTTATTTTGTTCTTCTTTTCTAGCTCCTTAAGTTGTAACATTAGATTGATCTGAGATCTTTCGTAAGTTTTTAATGTGTTTATAGCCTCATATTACCCCTTAGCACCACTTTTGTTGTGTTTCATAAGTTTGGGTATGTTTTATTTTCATTCATCTCAGTATTTTCTAATTTCCTCTCTATTTCTTCTTTGACCCATTGGTTGTTTAGAGGTATATCGTTCTGTCTCTCTCTCCTTCTCTAAAAAAAAGGGGGGGGTGCCTGAGTGGCTCAGTCAGTTAAGCATCCAACCCTTGATTTTGGCTCAGGTCATGATATCAGGATCATGAGATCGAGCCCTGCATCAGGCTCTGTGCTGGGCATGGAGCCTGCTTAATACTCTTTCTCTCTCCCTCTCCCCCCCCCCAAATAAATAAGTAATTAAGTGTATTGTTTAATTTACACAATTTTGTGAGTTTTCCAGTTTTCCTTTTGTTAAATTGATTTCTAACTTCATCCTACTGTATTCAGAGAAGATATTTGTATGACTTATAGCTTTTTAAAAATCTATTAAGACTTAATTTGTGGGGGCACCTGCCTGGCTCAGTCAGTGGAGCATGGGATTCTTAATCTCAAGGGTTGTGAGTTCAGGCCCCACGTTGGGCCTAGAGCTTACTTTTTAAAAAAACTTGGAGGGGAAAAAAAAAGACTTAATTTGTGGCCTAACCATATGGTCTATCCTAGAAAATGTCCCATGTATACTCAAGAATAATATGTATTCTGTTGTTGGGTAGTGTTTCTGTATAAGTCTGTTAGATCTAGTTGGTTTATTGTGTTGTTTAAATGCTCTCTTTCCTTACTTATCTTCTGTCTTGTTCCATTATTGTGAGTAGGACATTAAAGTCTCCAACTATTACCATAGAACTGTCAGTTTCTCCCTTCACTTCTGTCCGTTTTTGCTTTCATGTATTTTGGTGGTCATTAGGTGTATAAATGTTTATAACTGTTACATCTTCTTGGGGCACCTGGGTGGCTCAGTCAGTTAAGCGTCTGCTTCGGCTCAGGTCATGATCCTGGGGTCCTGGGATGGAGCCCCTCACTGGGCTTTCTGCTCGGTGGGGAGTCTGCTTCTTGCTCTTCTCTCCCTCTGCCTCTCTCCCCCCACTTGTGTTCTCTCTCTCTGTCTCAAATAAATAAAATCCTTAAAAAAAATTTTTACATCTCCTTGCTATTCTGAATGCACTTTTGATTCTTAAGAATACGTCTGTGTTCCAATGGCATAGAGACTTTTTCATGGTTTCAAAATTTGGGTTTTTTTTTTTCATTTTTTCATATTTAGGTTTTTAGTTCATCTGCAGCTCCTACCTGTACATTCTACAATCTCATTTTGTTTCATTCCTATGGAAAGCCAATTGTCACAAGACCAGTTATTGAAGTCATTACTTTCCTCACTGATTAGTGATACTGGCCGGTCATAACCTCTGCCAAGTTTTACGTACACAGGGGTGTGTTTCTGGGCTCTATTGTGTTCTCCTGTTTTGTCTATTTCTGCGTTAATATAGCTGTTAACTGCCATAGCTTTTTCACATTCCTTGATATCTGGAAGGGCGAATCCTCTTCCTTATTGTGTTCAGAAATAAAAAGTTCACATACCTCTTCATTCATCCAATACTCATTCTGGAATTAGTATAGCAAATTCCTTGGAAAAATTTTGCTGGAGCATTGCCTGGAAATAGAATTTATAGATTAATTTGGGAAACTTGATACCTGTAAAATAATGAGTCTTCTTAGCAATGAATAAAGCTTCTGTCTCCGTTTATTCAGCTCTCCCTTTTATTTATTTATTTTTTTTAAAGATTTTATTTATTTATTCGACAGAGATAGAGACAGACAGCGAGAGAGGGAACACAAGCAGGGGGAGTGGGAGAGGAAGAAGCAGGCTCCCAGTGGAGGAGCCTGATGTGGGGCTTGATCCCAGAACGCTGGGATCACGCCCTGAGCCGAAGGCAGACGCTTAACCGCTGTGCCACCCAGGCGCCCCTCAGCTCTCCCTTTTATATCCTTCTCTTCAAGTTTGATGAATAGCTCCATGATGGTCTTACATATTTTTATTAGGTTTATTTCTTAGTACTATCCAGGGTATTTTTGGATAGTAAAATCAAGCAGTTTTCTGTTTTGCATATTCGGATAGTTATTTTGAGATTTGTACTTTGATATCATGTGCAGCAGCCTTGTGGAACTCTGTTCTCTTGGATTTGCATCATAAGTAATATTTGCTACAATGACAATTTAGTGTCTCTCTAATTTTACTGTGTCTCATGCATCTCTTGTCTAACTGTGGGAGTGTCAGGACACTGTGGAACCGTAGGAAGAAAGTAGCACTCCCTTACCTGGTCCTGACCTTCCCTCCTTCTGTGAATATGTACTGGCACTTTTTCTAGCTTCTGGGGAGAAGGCAGTGAACAAAACCAAGCCCTTGCCCTCGTGGAGCTTACGTTCTCATGGGGCGAGACAGAAAATAACCAAATCAGCAAACAATGTGGAAGGTGCTTAGATGTGCAGCGGAGAAAACAGCACAGAAAGGACAGTGGGGGCTCAGGGATCCTGGAGATCTGGAGGGCAGAGGCAGTGGCAGGGACCGAGAGCTCCTGGGGTGGGCAGGTGCCTGACGGGCTTCGGGCCCAGGGAGTGTCCGGTATGGTGGCAGCAGCAAGCCGGACGTGGGAGCTGGAGTCGGGGCCTCGGGGGATGAAAGGCTTGGCTTTCACTCTCAGAGGAGAACTCACTGGAGAGTTTTGAGTGCCGCAACTTGACATTCTTTTTTAAAGGATGAATCTGATTTCTCTGTTCGAAAGAGAGTGGGGTGAGGGGCACAAGTGGAAGGTGGGAGAAATGAGGAGGGTGTCACCATGATCTGGGTAAGACAAGATGGTGGTGGCCATGGAGCACTTCTGAGAGAGGGGGCAGTTCTGGATACATCTGGCAGGTAGAGCATTTCCTGACAGACTGGGTATGGACTTGGAGTGAAAGGAGTCAAAACCGGTTTGGAATCTGGTTGACAGAAGCTGGAGTTGCTGCTGGGATAGGGAAGTCGGGAGTTCAGTTTCCAGCATGCTAAGTGCAATGTGCATTATCAGGTATCAGAGTGGAGACATCAGGCAGGCAGATGGATACAGGAGCTGGGGAAGGCCCAGGCTTGAAGATTTACTGGAAGTCCTCAGAGTGTATGTTAAGGTCAGAAGTGAGATGGCAGGGGCAACTGAGTGGCTCAGTCGGCTGAGTGTCCCACTCTTGGTTTCAGCTCAGGTCACGATCTCATTGGTCATGAGATTGAGCCCCGCGTGGGGCTCCGCACTCAGTGGGGAGTCTGCTTGCGATTCTCTTACTCTGCCCCCCCCCACTCACACATGTGCGCTCTCTCCCTCCCTCCCAAAAATAAATAAATCTTAAGAAAGAAAGAAAGAAAGAAAGAAAAGAAAAAGAAAGATAGATAGATAGATAGATGAGATGGCAAAGCCTAAGGAGTGGAGACATGGACACTGAATGATGGGAAAGGAGGAGTGACCAGTGCGATGGGAGAGAAGGCAACTGGAACGCACTGAAGAGTTTTCGAGAAGAGAGACTGCTGTGTCAGATGCTGCTACTGCGCACCGCAGGTCAGATCTAGAAACACAGGGTCGTCAGAGACCTCGAGGAAGGGGCCTGTTGTGGTGGAAGGGGCCTGCTAGGGACAGGGCAGCCTGACGGAGAAGGATTAAGGGAAAACAGTAGTAATTGGAGACAGCAGGTATAGACAATAGTATGGATGACCTGTTCTGTACAGGGAACAGAGAAATGAAGGGATATAGGGTCAGAGGACAGGGTTGGGGGGGTTTTGTTCCTTTTGTTTTTAAATGGAGTGGTATAAGCATGTTTATATGTTGTGGAGAATGACCTTGTAGGGAAGGGGAAATTCATTATGCTGGAGAGAGGGGACAGCTGTGAGGGTGGTCTTCTTACGTGAGAGAGAAGAAACTGAATTAGTGCCCAGTGGAAAGGGCAGTTGTAGGGAGTGTCTGAGGGGCAGAGTTCAGGACTGCGGGACTCCTGATGGATAGTCACCCACTCTCTCTCTCTCTGGACGTATGTCGTGTTCTGCTGTCAAGTCTTATGTGGTGTGAGTTCTGCTGTGCAGCTGGCCTTTGGCTACCATCTGTCTGCTGTCCCACGTCTTCCTGTGCACTTACTTTCAACCTTTCTCTAGCTGTCCTTATAATCATGTCTCCTGTAATGAGCACATGTCTGGGTTTTGAGTTTTGTCCAGTCCTTTAATTTTTACTTTAGAAATTGACAATGTAGTCCGTTTAATATGGGATTTCTACATACTTAGGGTTGTTCCGACCATGTTATTTTGTAGTATCTCTTCTATTTTTTTGAGGTTTTTTTTTCCTCTCTTGCCTTCTTTTGGATTAACACGCCCCTCTCCTGCTTCCCTTTCCTAGTATTGAGGCTGTATTAATTTTTATTAAGTTTGCCTACAAATAACATTTAAAAAGAAAGAAAAGTGGTTTGAACAAGACTGTTTATATCTCTCAAGTTCAAGAACGTCTGAGATAGGAATGCTGGAGCCCCAGGCTTGCTTTTTCTGAGGTTTGATGTCATAAAATCAGCTTCCATTCACCAAATCTTATCATTCTGGGTGCCTGAGTGGCTCAGTCAGTTGAGCGCCGACTCTTGATTTCAGCAATAGGATATTCACACAGTGTAATGATCTCGGGGTCCTCGGATGGAGCCCCGTGCCGGCCTTCACACTCACCGTGGAGTCTGCTTCTCCCTTTCCCTCTGCTCGTCCGCCAGCTCGTGCTCACCCTCTCTCTCTCTCTCTAATAAATAAAATCTTAAAAAAAAAAAAAAAATCCCGGGTGCCTGGGTGGCTCAGTCAGTTAAGCACCTGTTTTTGGCTCAGGTTATGATCCCAGGATCCTGGGATCGAGCCCCACATTGGGCTCCCTGCTCAGCAGAGGGCCTGCTTCTCTCTCTCTCCCTCTGCTGCTCCCCCTGCTTGTGTACTCTTTTTCTCTGTCAAATAAATAAATAAAACCTTAAAAAAAAAAATCTTCTCGGGGCACCTGGGTGGCTCAGTCAGTTAAGCATCTGTCTTCAGCTCAGGTCATGATCCCAGGGTCCTGGGATTGAGTGCGCTTAGCAGGGAGCCCGCTTCTCTCTCTCCCTCTACCTGCTTGTGCATGCTCTCTCTCTCCTTCTCCAAACACACACACACGCACACAACCACTTCTCATCACTCTAAGTGGCTGCTGGATTCCAGAAGTCCCAAGCGCATTCCAGCCAGCAAAGGAACCAGGAGCACATAGGAGCAGCTCGGCCCCACGCACTACTTCTTCCACCCACTTCATTGCTTGTTGCAAGGGTAGCCAAGGGAATGCTTGGGTCCAGGCTGCTATGTGCCCAGTTAAAAATCGAAGGTCCCCATACATCTCTCATTTTCAGAATCCCGTGCTGTGTTTAAGAGTGTGCACATTACAGAGATGCGACATACCAACCACAGAAGTCCTTATCCTCATCCTGATTCTAGTGTAGCTTGTTCCAGGGCTCGGTCTTGTGCATATCTTGCCTGTTTCCCATCTGACAATACTCCGTCCTAGAAAATTCACACTATGCCTAAGAAACGTCTGTATTTTTACTTGATTTGAATAAAGTTGCTGTTTGACATGAAGAAAAACTCAGAGGTGCTATTTCTGAGGGCTAAAGAGAAACAAACATTGGAGACAACTAGCCGTCACTGCCACGGGAGTTACCGCACTGCTGTTCTTTCAGCCCTTAAAACCTTAACATTGAATTATTTAACATCTTTACCTTTCTCCCAGACGACACAAGGACCTTAAGATATGATTTATCTAATTGTGTTTTTATGGTTAAACCCCCCAAATATTGATTCTTTTTTTTTTTTTTAAGATTTTATTTATTTATTCGACAGAGATAGAGACAGCCAGCGAGAGAGGGAACACAAGCAGGGGGAGTGGGAGAGGAAGAAGCAGGCTCATAGCGGAGGAGCCTTGATATGGGGCTCGATCCCATAACGCCAGGATCACGCCCTGAGCCGAAGGCAGACGCTTAACTGCTGTGCCACCCAGGCGCCCCCAAATATTGATTCTTAGATAATTACAGGAATCGTTATTTACACATGTATTTATTTAGATATATCTATGTGTTTATCATTTTCTTTGCTCATCCTTCTTATATCTCAGGTCTTCCTTCAATCATTCTTTTCTTTGCGGAGTACATCTTTTTTTTTTTTTTAAGGTTTATCTTTTCTTTGTAATCTCTACACCCCATGTGGGGCTTGAACTCAGGACCCCAAGATCAAGAGTTGCAAGAGTCGCACGCTCTACCGAGTCAGCCAGGCGCTCCCTGAGCCCTTCCTTGAATGAGAACCTGACAGGGAGCATTAACTCTGTTGTTATTTTGCTCTCATTCTTATTAATCTTTATCTACATGCAAAGAGTAGACAGTAAAGAGAAATAAAAAGAATACTCCCGTATCCATCACCTCATTTACAAATAGAATGTTACCATCTTTGAAGTCCAGTGGTATCACCTTCTTTCTGCCGTGGCAGTAAGCACTATCCTAAAATGTGTTAGATACCCTTGCTTTTCTTTATACTTGTACCACGTAGATGTGTAACCCTAAGGAATAGACTGTTTCGTTTTGCCTGGGTTTGAATTTTATGCTAAAAGGACAGGGTATGTATTTTTTTGAGGCTTGCCCTTTTCTATCTATCTATCTATCTATCTATCTATCTATCTATCTATCTATCTATTTATTTAGTAGGCTCCATGCTGTTTATTTATTTATTTATTTAGTAGGCTCCATGCTGGGCCATGGAGCCCAGCGAAGGGCCTGAGCTCACAACACTGAGATCAAGACCTGAACTGAGATTGAAAGTTGGTTGCTCAACTGACTGAGACACCCGGGCGCCCTGAGGCTTGCCTTTCTTTACTTCAGCCTTGTGTTTGAGCTTCATCCACGTGAATGCCTGTACCTAGAAATCACTCTTCTCATTGATAAGTAGCATTACGCTGTATGAATATACTAGTGCTTCTCTACTCCACTGATGAGCACTTGAAGTGTTTCTAGTTTTCAGTTGTGAACAATTCTCTTACAACAGCATTGAGATACAGTTTATATACCATAAAATTCAGCCCTTTAAAGTATACAATTCAGTGGTTTTTAGTATATTCACACTCTATATCATCATCACTACCTAATTTTAGAACATTTTTATCACACCAAAAAGAAACTGTGTACCCATGGAGTCATCATTCCCTACCCCTCTCTCCCCCTCCCTCCCACCCTAGGTAAACACTAATCTACCTTCTCTATGGATCTTCTGTTCTAGACATTTCATATAAATGGAATCGCATCATATTTGTGGTCTTTTGTGTCTGGCTTCTTTAATTTGCATATTTTTGAGGTTTATTCATGTCATAAATTAGTATTTCATTCCTTCTAATTGCTGAGTAAAATTCCATTGTATGGATATACTGTATTTTCTTTATCCATTTGTCAGTTTTCTCCACTTTTTGGCTATTAGGTATTCTTTGAAACATAAAAGTTTAATTTTAGTGAAGTCCAACTATTTTTCTTCTTTGGTTGCTTGCGATTTTGGGGTCAGGTCTAAGAAATCATTGCCTAATCCAGGATCTTGAAGATTTACTCCTGTTTGCTTCTAAGAGTTTTATAATTTTAGCTGTTACATTTATGTCTGTGAGTTAATTTTTGTGTATGGTGTGAGATGTAGGGGTCCACTTTTAATCTTTTACATTTGGAGATCCAGTTGTCCCAGTACCATTTGTTAGTGACTGTTCCTTCCCCATTGAATCATTCTTGGTACCCTTGTTAAAAATCAATTGACCATAAATTTAAGAATTCATTTCTAAACTCTCGTTCTATTCCTTCACATTGATGCACGTGTGTATACTTACGCCAGTACCACACTGTCATGATCACTATAACTTTGAAGTAAGTTTTGAAATTGGAAAGTGTGAGTCTTCCAACTCTGATCTTCAAGTAAAAATACAAATGAAAGTTGTTAATGACCGGCTCTCAGGTTCTCACTAAAGGAAGTTCTAAAGTATGTACTTTGATCTTGCATTTCCATGAGTTTTAGGATCACGTTGTCAATTTCTGCAAAAAAAGAAGCTGGGAGTTTATTTTGATAGGGATTGTGTTAAATCTGTAATTTGATTTGGGGAGTATTGCCATCTTACTGTTAAGTCTTCCAGTCCATGAACATGGGATATCTTTCCATTTCCTTAGGTTTTTAAAACTTTCCATAATATTTTGTAGTTCTCAGTATACAAATCTTATATATCTTTTGTTAAATTTATTCCTGAGTATTTTATTCTTCTTTTATGCTGTTGTAAATGGGATTGTTTTCTCAACCTCATTTCCAGATTGTTCGTTGTTAGCGTATAGAAATGCAACAGATTTTTGTATATTGATCTTGTATGCTGCAACCTTACTAAATTTTGAGGGGGTAGGGAGGAGATTCCTTAGGATTTGTTTTATACCGGATAATTTCATTTGAAAATAGAGAGTTTTTTTTCTTTCTCATCTGGATTCCTTCTATTTTTGTTTTTTGCCTAATGGCTCTGGCTTCAATGTTTAATACAAGTGGCAAGAGTGGAGCACCCTTGCTTTTGTGTCATTCCTGATCTTCGGGTGAAATTATTGTCTTACACCATTAAGTATGAATTAAGCTGTGGATTATTATGAACATTTTTGACCGTGTCTCCTGGTGTACATACAGAAGAGTTCTCTAAGATACATACTGGGTGTGGAAATGCTTGGTTCATAGGGTACGCATGTTTCAGATTTACAAGAAATGCCAGGGGCACCTGGGTGGCTCAGTCAGTTAAGCATCTGCCTTCGGCTCAGGTCATGATCCCAGAGTCTTGGGATTGAGCCCCACATTGGGCTCCCTGCTCAGCGGGCAGTCTGCTTCTCCCTCTACCCCTCCCCCTGCTCCTCTCTCTTCTGTCTCTCTCACATGAATCAATAAATAAATCTTGAAAAGAAATGCCAGATTGTTTTCTGAAGTAATTATACCTATTTTATTATTTCCTCAGCACTGTGTGGATGTACCCAGTGCTCTACATTTTTTGTCTACACTTGGTACATCAGGTTATTTTCAGTCTACAAATATGAAACAGTGGTTATAATTTGCATTTCATTGTTACTAATGACACTGAGCATCTTTTCATGTATTAGTCATTCATGGTTTCTTCCACTATGAAATTCCTGTTCATGTTTTTTCCCATTTTTCTATTAAGTTGTCTGTCTTTTTCTTACTGCCTCATAGCTGATCTTTTATATATCTGGATTCTGTAACTTTTGTCAAGTTTTACATATGGTAAATATCTTCTCCCAGTTTGTGACTTGTCTTTTCACTTTCTTTATGGCATCTTCTAAGTAAACAGATATTATCTGTTTACTTAGAAGATATTATCTGTTTACTTAGTAAACAGATAATATCTGTATCTGTTTACTTAGAAGATATTATCTTCTAAGTAAACAGATATTAATTTTTAATGTAAAAATAGAGAGGGAAAAGATAGAGACAGCCAGAGAGAGAGGGAACACAAGCAGGGGGAGTGGGAGAGGAAGAAGCAGGCTCCTAGCGGAGGAGCCTAATGTGGGGCTCGATCATAACGCCGGGATCACGCCCTGAGCCGAAGGCAGACGCTTAACTGCTGTGCCACCCAGGCGCCCCTAAAGATTTTATTTTTAGATAATCCCTACACCCAATGTGGGGCTCAAATTCACAACCCCAAGATCAGAAGTCACACATTGCAACTGAACCGGCCAGCTGCCCCAAAAAAGATATTTTACTGTTTTCTTATAACAATTTTCATCTTCCCCATTTAAGTCTTTGATCCCTTAGAATTGATTTGTCTGCAGTGGAGTGAGATAAGGCTCTACATTAATTTTTTCTTATTGGATGATAATGTATTAAAATGTTTGTCCCTATTCTGGTAATATGCAGTACAACTCTGGCAAATATCAGGTTTCCTGTATGTGTTGATCTGTTTCTGAGCTATTTTGTTCATTAGTCTATACCTAAGCCCAAATCACACTTTCTTACACTGTTATAACTGTACAAAGAATCTTGATAATAGGAAGGACAAGCTCCCCATTCTTCAAGTGTGTGTTGGCTAATCTTGGCTCTCTGATCTCATATAAATTTCAGAATCAGCTTTTCAAATTCCAGGTTGAGATTTTGATTGGAATTAAATCTGTGGATCAATTTGGGGTGAGATGGCATCTTTATAAGTTAAGTCTTTGCTAATCCAAGAACATGATTACGCGTCTCCATGTAGGTCTTCTTTACTGTCCTCAGATTTTGTATTTCCTCCATAAGATTTGTCAGATTAGTATTTTCATTTTGCAGGGGTAAGCTGTATTTTTTGTTAATGTATTTAGTTTATCATTAATGAAATGCTCTTGACCTTTATAGTGATGCTATATCTAGAAACTTTTTTATATTCTTACTATTTGTAAATAAGGAATTGCTTTTTCTGGGGCACCTGGCTGGCTCAGTTAGTAGAGCTTGCAACTGCTGATCTCTCAGGGTGTTGAGTTCAAGCCCCATGTTGGGCGTAGAGCCTACTCAAAAGAAAAAAGAAAGGAATTGCTTTTTCACATTGTACCATTGAGTATGATGTTTGCCATAGGTTTCCTGCAGATACTCTTTTTCTGGTTTAAGAAAATTGTTGAATTTAATGGAGCTTTTTTACTGTATCTATTTAGATAATCATATGGTTTTGCTTTCTTAATCTAATAGTGTGGTAAATTTTTTTAAGAGATTTTTCTCCTTTCTTGACGACTTTTTGAATTAACCAAGTATTTACACTTTCCTCACGTTACCTTATTATTCTTTTAGTAGTTACTCTAAAGATTACAACCTGCATCTCTGACTTTGTAAAGACTACCTTCACCACTTCACAGAGGATGTAAGGACCTTAGAACACTTTTATTCCCTTCCTGACTTGTGTACTATTGCTGTGAAGTGTTACAGTTCTATGAATAGTCTAACTGCTGCAAGACTTTATTTCTGTTTTATGCAGTCAATATTAAAATGAATATTTACTTAGCTTTACCTTTTTTTTTTTCTTTTTTAACCCCTCTGTTACTCTTCACTCCTTTATTTCTATGCTTCTACTTAGGATCATTTTTGTTCCAAAAGAACTAAAGCAAGGGGCACACCTGGGTGACTCCTTTGGTTAAGCACCCAACTCTTCATTTTGCCTCGGGTCATGATCTCAGGGTCCTGGGATGGAGCCCCACATCAGGCTCTGCGCTCAGTGGGGAGTCTGCTTGAGGATTCTCCCTCTGCCCCTCCCCCCACTTGCATGCACTCTCTCTCAAATACTTTTTTTAAAAATATAAGAAAAAAGAACTAAAGCAAAAGCCTAAAGAACTCTGCTCAGTATTTTAATGCAGGATTTGTCTTAAAATGTCCATATTTGTCCCCCATTTTTTTAATAGTATCTTTGCTAAGAATTGTAGGCTGGTATTGATCTTTCAATAGTTTATGTCTTTGATTACGTTCTGATTTCCAGCCTATTAGTCATCTGTCAATCTTCCTGCTACTCCTTTGAAGAACCGTTTGTTTCTCCCCTCTGTCTGCTTTCAGGATTTTCTCCTTGTGTTGTAGTGTTATCAGTTTCACTGTGATACATAGGTGTAGTTTTCTTTTTATTTGCCCAGCTTGATGTTCACAGGGTTTCTAGAATCTTGGGCTTTCCTAACTTTCATTGGTTTCAGAGTAGTCCTGGCTGTTATTTCCTCAGATTTCTGCTCCATTTTATTTCTTCTCTCCTGTGTATGCTAATGACACATACATTAGACTTCTGTGTTTTATGTTTCTTCATCCTTTTTTCTGTATTCTCCCTTTTATTTTCCTGCTCAGGGCCTCAGTCTGGATATTTACCACTGGATTATTGTATAGACCAGCTGTAACTAATGCATTAAACCCATCTCTTTGCAATCCTAGTTTCAGTGACTCTTAATTCTAGAGTTTCCGTGTGATTCTTTTTGATTCTGGTTCTCTGTTAATGTTCTTCATCTTGTCACATATTTTCTTGGACATACTCAGTTATTTAACACCTTTGTCCAGTAACCCAGTATCTACATCCCCTGTGGGTTTTTTCTTTTTTCTGTTTTCTCTCTTTTGGTGTGCAGTCAGCTGGTCCTTTGTCTGCTATACTTGGTAATTTTTATTCAGTGCCAGAAACTTTATATGAAAACAACTTGGCTCAGGATGATTTTCTGTTCTTCAAAAAAGGATTTACTTTTGCTTCTTGCAGGCAATCAGACTAGGGCCAGACCAATTTAATCCAGCAAATGCGATTGAACTGTTTCAGAGCTGGGTGTTTTGAGACAGTCTGTTTCTACTTATCCCCATCCTAGTGTGCACTCTCCAGGGAATCCCAGAGATAGCCTGGGGTATGTTCCAGCCCCCTCCTCCTTGGCAGACCATGAACTCCAATTTTCATCTCTCCCACTCAAGACTACTGGAAGCACTGCTTAGCTTACTGCACTCTCCTGACTTCAACTCCTGTCTCCCTTGGTAGTTCTGAATTCCAATTTTCGTTTCCCTGTCCCCATGAAACTGCCTCAGGCTCTGCTCAGCTTCTTAGCCTCCTAACCACCACCTTCTGCTCGGCTTCTCAGCCTCTCAGCCTCGTGCTGCTTTATAAATTGAGA
This sequence comes from Ailuropoda melanoleuca, assembly GCF_002007445.2. Taxonomy (NCBI): domain Eukaryota; kingdom Metazoa; phylum Chordata; class Mammalia; order Carnivora; family Ursidae; genus Ailuropoda; species Ailuropoda melanoleuca. Next base: position 67,420,643 of record NC_048230.1, on the reverse strand, counting down.
GATGCCGTAGGGCACAAGCAGTGCAGAGTATCAGACTCGCCTGAATATTGTTTCCCTTCTTGCTGGGATCTTAGCCTCTCAGATTCTGGTGGCTCTGGTAATTTTTTAATGCCTTGAGATTTTCTGGGGGTTTGGTTTGGTTTGTGTTTTACTTAGTTTTTTCACTTGTTCTTAGTGGGAAGTTTCGGTTTGTCTCCTACTAACTGGTTTTCCATGGCCAGAATCAAAAGTCATTAGAATTTTCTAATGTTGGATCAGTCTCGTATTACCAGAATAAAACCAGGTGAATAATGACTCTTGTTTTGTCACCAAGCAGTTGAAGTGTTTTGCACCAGGAGCCTTTTTGCTCCTGTTCTCCTAGTCCCCGGGGGCTGGCAGCGGCTTTTATTCTCTCTGCCATTCCACAGCGGCCCTGGTTTCTGTGACGGCCTGATTTTTCTCTCGTGCTAGTTCCAGAGCTCCGGTTTGATCTCCTTCCCTTGTCTTACTCTCTTCTCAGAGCACCTCCATCCTGGCCTTGAACAACTGCCTAATATATTCATAGCTTTTCATCATTTTCTAGCAACAACTTCCTGGTGCATGTTCACGTGCCATTTGCTGTTCCTGTAATCTGTTTAGCCCCTTTTTAATTACCTTCTTAATGAGACAAAATTCTTCCTTGATGAGCTCTTGTAAAGTAGATCACTGTGGGAGAGGGGCTAGGCCTGCGTCCCAGGGGCGGGAGTGTCGAAGGCACGGGATGGGGGCCGATGGGGGCCGTCTGCGGCCTCCTGTTCTCCCCCGGCAAGGACAAGGCTGCGTATGCTTCATTTCAAATTAGAGATGACTGGCTTCCCCCCTCAAGGCACGCTGCTTTGGAGAACTCAGAACTCCCACCTCGATCCAGACTCGCAGTCCCTACAGGCCTCCTCGTGGAGCTACGGGCAGCCCACGTCACACCCAGTGCTGCCAAGTTCTGTCACAGGAGAGGTCGATGTCGATTTCTTCCTTACTGTTTTGCTTTGCGGTGATTCTGAGGCGACTGAAAAATAGTACTGTCTTTATGCCACAACTTTAAAACTAGAAGTCACACTAGATCAACCTTATACTCCTGGGCTGAGCCCTTCATGGCTAACTCCAGGTGGAGTCTATTTGCTTATATTTTATGAGACTTTTACATTTATGTTCAGAATGAAGTGGTCTATTCTTGGCATGTCCTATCTGTTCTCAGGGCTCCTGAAATGAGCAGTGTCATTTCCTATGTTTATTGACTCTCCTAAACAGTCTGAATATATAATTCCAGGATTTTCTGTTCCTTAAAGTTTTTATCAAACATCACCGTCATAGTTTAGCTTGGTTCCTTTTTCTGAGAAAATTTTTAACTTCTTCGGTTTTTTAAAAATAGCTTTGGGGGCGCCTGGGTGGCAGAGCGGTTAAGCGCCTGCCTTCGGCTCAGGGCGTGATCCCGGCGTTATGGGATCGAGCCCCACATCAGGCTCCTCCGCTGTGAGCCTGCTTCTTCCTCTCCCACTCCCCCTGCTCGTGTTCCCTCTCTCGCTGGCTGTCTCTGTCGAATAAATAAATAAAATCTTAAAAAAAATAAAAATAAAAAATAAAAATAGCTTTGGTCTAATAAGATTTTGTTTCTTCTTGATTCTATGATAATTCATGTTTTCTTGGAAACTTTTTCCATTTAAACTCACTTATCCAATCTATTGCCATAAAATAGCCATAGGAACTAGGGCACAGGGCTCACTTTATCTGTATTGTTTGCATTTTTCACGAGAGCAGATTAAAGTGGACATAAAATGAATTCACCAAATGATGACTGGTAACCTGAGGTGGGGGCGGGGGGGATAAAAGCCCCGATCCTGCCTTCTTCCCCAGCAAACCTGTGCTCTGCTCAGTCTCTCTCCACCTTCTCTTTCAGTCTTAGGAAAAGTCCTCAGTGCTGTGGGCAGTGCCCAGCTACTGATGTCCCAGAAATTCCAGCAGTTTCGGGGCCTCTGTGAGCAGAACCTGGTAAGTGTGATTCTTCCTCCTCCACCACGGGGCTTCCAGCCTTTGGCTTCCTGCCGGATGCCCAACCAGATTAGCCCCTCTAAGCCTGTGCCCTCATCCCTAACATGGAGAAGGTGCTGGTGACGTGTATCTATGCCTCATGCAAGGAAAGGGCCTTCCACATCTCTTCAATAGAAAAGCAAAGCCTATGTGAAAAGAGCCACATGAAACTTAAAAATCAGCACTGATTGAGTTATATTAAACGTGCTCTAAGAAGACAGGTGAGAACTGAAGACATACCACCACTGGGATTGCTGGGTTCCCCTCTTTCAACCTTCCCTGTCAGGAGGGCAGCTTTTCCTTTGGAAGCCTCGCCTCACTCCCCCTGGCCAGGGGCAGCATGCTCCTAGGGCTGGAGGACAAGGGCAAGTGTTTGTCTCCAGGACCTGCAAGGGTGTGGCATCGGCTGGGGCAGTCACCATGAGCACCGAGTTGTCGGGAAACAGACTGGGGGAATGGAAACCGCATGGATTCTGTAATCCTACCCACCTGGCAGTGATCCTGGCTTCTCCCTGCCTCACTGTGAGACCACAGCCAGGAACTCCTGTACAGTGAGAACAGCTCTTGGCCTGGCGTACATTAGGAACATGAGGGCCTTCCTCCCTGTAGCCCTACAGCAGTGGTCAAGGCCTCAATCCCATGTACGTGCGGGGCCTGCTCTCATGATGGGACTGTGTGTTTGGGAGAAAGATCTGCACCATCATGGCTGGCAGTGACCAGGAAGGAACTGGCTTCATTCCCTCCCACAGATCCTGCTGGGAAGGGGGGAGCAAGACGAGGCCTCCAAAGACCCTAACCAAGGCTGGCAGGGCCATGAGACCATACTTGGGGTGGGGTGCAGGACAAGTATCTGCCTTGCTTGCCCGACTGACCCCCATCTCACCCCCCCGCCCCCGCAGAACCCTGAAGCCAACCCACGTCCGACAGCCCAGGACCTGGCAGGGTTCTGGGACCTGCTACAGCTGTCCATCGAGGACATCAGCATGAAGTTTGATGAACTCTACCACCTCAAGGCCAACAGCTGGCAGCTGGTGGAAACCCCCGAGAAGAGGAAGGTGAGCATGGAGCAGTGCGGAGGGGAAGTCCAGGGACAAATTCCTGGTCGGCAATAACGCTGCCCACATCGGTCAGTGCTGCTTGGCTCCCTTCTCCGTGTGTCGTCTTTGAGCTGGGGGCTCACGTCCATCAGTGCGCGGGGTCCATGCTCGGCTCTTGTCCAGCATGCCGCTCGCTCTGTGTAGTCGAGGCTGCCCCCTGAAGCATGCCATCCCGCCCTGCATGTTCAGAAAGGGGGCTCCTAGGAGACAGATGCCCACAGCCTTGAGCACAGGTAGAGAGTGGCTGTCGGGACTCTGGAGGCAGATCAGTCCTCCTTGGGCCAGCCTCTTCTGTGAAACTGTGGTGCCCAAGGACCCCTGTGCTTACTGGGTACCGGACCGTCGTGGCCCTTGGGAGTTCTGACCCCCCACCCCCACCCCCAGCAGAGCCTGTGAAATGTGGCCTGGGAGTCCAAGGCCCTGAACTTAAATCCCAGCTCTGGCCGTGTGACTCGGGCTCCCCGTGGTTCAAAGCAGGGGTGGGAACAGGTGCTGTGTCCGTCCCTTCCTGCTAGAACATTCTAGGATCCTGAGCTTGCTTTTTGCTCCTATGCCTTGTGCTCTTCCCACTATCATCGCTTCTTGTGGCTTTCTGATTCCACGTGTGTGTTGCTTGTGCCCGACATGGGGAGGCTGGGGTGGGGGCTCCAGCTGCCGCCATCTAGCGGGAGGTGGCGCCGCACAAAAGGTGCACCTTTATTTTATTTTTCTTCCCTCCTCACTGTCTCACTAAAGGAAGAGAAGAAACCACCCCCTCCGGTCCCAAAGAAGCCAGCTAAATCCAAGCCGGCAGTGAGCCGCGACAAGGCCTCCGACGCCGGGGACAAGCAGCGTCAGGAGGCCCGCAAGAGACTCCTGGCGGCCAAGCGGGCAGCTTCTGTGCGGCAGAACTCGGCCACAGAGAGTGCGGACAGCATCGAGATTTACGTCCCTGAGGCCCAAACCCGGCTCTGAGACCAGGAAGTGGGAAGCAAACAATTTTAAGTCATTAAAAAAAAAAAAAAAAAACCACAAAAACTAAATGTGAACGGAACACCATTTTCTCAACCTTTAAGATGGTTATTCTGTCCAGAGACCCTGAGCCAACTTTCAGATTGACGCATATACAAGGGCTCACAATTTGGCTTTTTTGGGTCCCTCCCAGCTTTAGGTTATGAAGACTTCATAAAAAAAAAAGTCAACAGAAACACAAAACTCTTAAAACTTCCCCCCCCCTCGTTGGCCGCGGTGGGCTAGGCAGACGGACCTCGGCCCCTCCCGGCCCAGCCTCCCGACCTGGTCTTTTTACTTGTTCTATCTCACGAGAACTCGCACTAGCTTGTTTACAAGACGAGGACAGTCCGAGGACAGCCTTGGGCCCCTGCCATGTCCTTCCTCCTCCTCCCGCTACCCCGCTCTGACCTTGCAGTTTTCATTCTTCTGTTCCTCTCTTTTCCCTTCAGAGCTCACACAGGGGCGCGTCGGAGCGGCCGGCTCTGGGCCCCGCGTGCGGACACGCACCCCTGCCCCAGTGCTCCCACACACGCAGACATGGCCCCCGCAGCAGCAGTAGCAGCAGCCAGCCCCGGGCGGGCGGGGGTGCAGGGCCTGGCCTCTCCGAGAAGGGGAGGAGGGTTCAAGTCTTTGGGGGGGGGGACAATGAGATAAAAGCCACCATTACCACACTCCAGACTCCCGCCTCTTTCTTCTCTCCAGCCCCCTCTTCCTTCGGTAAAATGTTTGACTCAGAGTGACTTGCAGGGGACACTCGAGAGAGGGACCCCATTTTCCGGGGGTCGTCTGTCCCTGGCCAAGCCTGTGTACAGCACCCGAGGGGCAGGCGGCTATGTCTGTCCGTACGTGTACATATGCACATAGACCTTAGAGTGTATATTTAACAAACGCCCATCTGCTCACCCATGCCCCCCAGCGCCGCCGCTGGCTCTCGGGGCACCTGGCAGGAGGCGGGTGTGTGAATAGCATATATTTTTACATGTACTATATCTAGGTGTGTGTACAAGTGTGTGTAAAAATATATACCTTGTGTGTAAGCGGCCTTTTTTTTGGTCTCCCACCTGCCCCCTGCTGTGGGCCCATCTGCCCTGCCTCTGCGTTTTGTTTTTTTTTTTTACCCCAATCATCCTCTCTCCCGCCCCCCACCCCCAGCCCCACTCCCAGGGTGGCGTGAGCCCTGAGCTGCAGTGGCCCAGGCCTGCAGGGTGGGGGGCGGGCAGGGCGGGGGAGGCCCAGTGCACGAGGGCTGCTCTCTACCGTGGAGACGACGATGGCATTGGTGATGTCCTCGTGTCCGGCACTTGCTGCAGGGGCCCCAGGTGAACGGAGGGCCTGCTCTGGGGCCCCATTCCAGCTTGGCCGCCGTCTGTGACCTTGGGAAAGTCACTTGACCTCTGTGTGCCTCAACTTCCTCCTCTGTAAAATGGGGACAGTCCCTGCCCCTCCCTACCTCACAGGCATGTTGTGAGAATAAATGAGGTAACGTGTACGAAGGGCTCATGGTGTTCTTGAAGCGGGACGGGCCAGGCTGGGGTGAGGTGGGCAGAGTGGACACCCCAGGAGACGGAGCCAGACCCCCTTCCACATGGCGGCTCTTTGGAGACAGGCTGACTTGCGTGTAAACCGTCATTCCAGCTCTGGCACAACCCAGCTCGCGACCCTGAGCAAGAAAACAGCCTTCGTTTCCCTGACCTCAAACATGCGCACCATCCACCTTCGCCTGCCTCCCGTGAGAACCACGCTTCATTCATGGCTGCTCCGCGGGAGCCACGCTGGGCTGTCCGCCCCAGGCCCAGACCCCGAAGCTGCTGGCACCGCCCCCCCCCACAGCTGCCTCCCCTTGGCGGGCGCACGCACACAACACGCTTCCCGAGCACCTGCTCCAGCGGCCCGACGCCTTGTGTCGCTCACAGACCCACACCCCGAGCCCCTGAAAGAGGCCCGCCGGGGGTGGCAGAAGAGAAGGTGCAGTGCCAGGAGGCGGCGGGAAGCAGCACCGAAGGCGGTCTGGCGGGGCGCTCCGATCCGGCCCAGAAGCACCACGGGTATGAGGCTGCTCCGGGGGATGGCGAGCCCGGGGAGAGCGCGCTCCAGGCAGAAAGACGTTCAGCACCAATGCCCAGTGGTACAAACGTGCCTTTCCGAAAGTTCTGGGCCAAGCTGAGCTGCAGATGCCTGGTCTCCTCCCTCGGCCCCACCCAGCTGAGATGCAAAGAGCTGCCTCCCAGGAGCTTTGTTCAGGTTGCCCCGTGGGACCCACCCTGAGCTCGGCTCCTCCCTCGGGCCAGGCCCCCTGCGCTCAGAGCAGCGGGCCCTCCTCTCCGGATCCCATTAGTGGGGGCGGGACTTTGATGACCACCCGGGGCTGGCACCTCCCTGGACCTACCCCCGCCCCCCACCAGACGCGGGGGCCGGGGGGGGGGGGGGNGTGGTGGAGTGACTAGAAGAGTAAGTGAAGAGGTTTCAGGTTGCCTTGGGCACCGAGCCAGACACTCAGAGGTGAGTCAAGGCCGGAGGGGGCCAGGCTGGACTTGAGGGCCCCTGGCCAGCTAGCAGCCCAGCTCTACTCCTGAAGGGCCTCAGCGGAAGGGGGGACCCTCACTCCTCAGGGCCTGAGTGTTTCTGCTACCAGCAGGGGAGGGGCCCTCCCGGCTGGATCGGGGTCTCTGGCAGGGGTCGTGCACTCCCCGCAGCAGAGCCACGAGAGCGGAAGCATGTGACATGCGGAATCGGGGCCTCCACTCCCAGCCCTACTGACGCCACAGTGTAGGACCCAACCCCCCCAGCTGAGAGAACAGGATCATTTGCCATATTTGCATCATCCCTCTCAGGCACAAACATTTCCCACCGGTCCCGGAGCCATTTGAAAGCTAGCTGCGTACACCATGCTTCACCCCCAAACACACCGGGCAGCGCCGGCGAATAAGGACATCCTTGCATGACCACGATAACCACTGTTGCCCTCTAATTTAAAAGTGAGGTCCACGAGCACCCCCTGTTACCCAGCAGAGTGCCCAGTGCTCGGACAGGAATACGAAAGCCCAGCCATACTCCAAATGCCCCAATAACGTCCTCTCTGGCACTTCCTTTGTACGCACCCAGGATCCACTTAAGGGTCATTCACTGCTTTCCGTTATCATGTCTGCAGTCTAACCGAACCAGACCCGACATTCACGACATGACATCTTGCAGAGTGTCGCAGAGTCCGGAATTCTGTATTCTCATGACTAGATTTGGATTAAACAGTACCAACCAGAATATGACTAAGATAATACCCCGTTCCCTGTGCTTCTGCCGAGGAGGCATTTGTCAATACAGGAAAAGACGACAGCAGCTTCCCAGAGAAGCTGCATTTCCAAAGCCCAGTCCTGGAGGGAGAGGCCGCAGGCTGCGGGATGCTGGCGAAGAGGCAGAGGGAGCCTGAGCCCGTGCACTGACCCTGGGTCCCCGAGAACCACCCTCAGGGCCACACAGCCTGGAGCAGGAGGTCCAGGGTCCCGAGTTCCCAAGCCTTGCGTCTCCCCAACCCCACGGCCTGAGCAGAGAGAGAAGCCGCACGGGGTCAGAGGCCTTCTGGCCAGGACAGCAGGCCAAAGCCATTGCCGCCGGTGGCCCACCCGCCAGCGACCATGTGGATGCCCACACAGGTAAGTGCTGCCGAGGCTCCCCAGCCCCATGGAGAAGCCGGTCCTACCGCCATCGCTGGAGTGGAGGGTTGGGGTTTGGTTTTTTTTTTTAAGATTTTATTTATTTGAGGGGGAGAGAGTGAGGGAGAGACCGCACAAGCAGGGTGAAGGGCAGAGGGAGTTAACGTTACCCCTTCCTCAGCCCTCAGGCCAGCTGGCAGTTCCTCAGGGAAACCGTCCCAGAGGTCCAGGGCCAGGCCGGGCTGGTGCAGAACCCCTGCCCTAGACTTAAGAGCACAAGAGCCACTTCTCGTCTTTCTTTGTTACGGTCGCTGGTGTGATGAGACTCATATCCGTGTGATTATATCCGAGTATCTGTCTCCACCAGGAGACGGTGGGCTCCCAGAGGGCAGGAAGCGAGTTTTTTCACCAGCCTCAGTGCCTAGCACGGCTTCAAGACTATTCCAGACTATTATTTCCTGGCTGGCTCAGCCGGTGGAACATGCCATTCTTGATCACAGGGTGGTAAGTTCGAGCCCCATGTTAGGTGTAGAGATTGCATAAAAATCAAATGCTTAGGGAAAAAAAGGAACTATTATTTCCTAAATGAATGAGCTTATTGGGGGAAGGAGGGATGGGACTTCACAGAGAAGACAACATTTGAGCTGGGCTTTGAAGGATGAGCAGGAATTCTAGAAGCTGAGGCAGAGAAAGGCGACCACAGAGGCAGAAGTGTGAGGCTGTTGCTGCGCAGGAAGGGCCTCAAATGCCAGGTTAAGTAGTAAGGCCTCTGCGTGGAGCAGGGACACTTCCTCCCACAGAACCCAGCTTCCCATGGGACAGAGGCCCCCAGTCCCAGCATCGGGGGGGCACAGTCCCCTAGTGACCGTGTCAACATCGGGGTTTAATCTTGGCACATGTGTGCAGAGCCCAAACCTGGTGACACCCTGTGACCAACGGAACATGGGCCCTGCGGGGCCTCAACTGCTAATGCCTTTAACCTTCCGTAGAATGACAGATGACTCCCACATCTGATTCTGCGACCCCAATTTCCTTGAACTCCACACTTCCCACTCACATCTCTACCTGGAGGTTGCACAGGTGCTCTCAAAATGAACACGTCCACCAACAAGAAGTAAAAGGAGGTGAGAAGGGCCAGAAAGTCACACTGAGCAACAGTCATAGCAACTACTGAATCACCAGTGGGTGTTACACGTTGCTGGTGAAAGTGGCCCGGGGAACAGAACACTCAGTCTCAAAGGAGCACCCTACAAATTACTCCCGAACACACTGATTAAAAAAGGGAAGGGGCGCCTGGGTGGCGCAATCGTTAAGCATCTGCCTTCGGCTCAGGGCGTGATCCTGGAGTTCTGGGATCGAGCCCCACATCGGGCTCCTCCGCTATGAGCCTGCTTCTTCCTCTCCCACTCCCCCTGCTGTGTTCCTTCTCTCGCTGGCTGTCTCTCTGTCACATAAATAAATAAAATCTTTTTAAAAAAATTAAAAAGAGAAAAACGGTCACTTCCTGATGGATAAACCGGCAGGCAATACCTTGGCGAGATGGCTGAAGTCATTATTGCCGGTGATGGGAAAAATGAACACCCTACATGTCCTGTTGAGATACACTGAGAAGGGCACAACATCATTTCTGTGATATTCCTGTCAAAAATCCCTCACTTGAGGGGCGCCTGGGTGGCTCAGTTGGTTGAGTGTCGGACTCTTGATTTCGGTTCAGGTCATTATCTCAGGGTCGTGAGATCAAGCCCCACATTGGGCTCTGTGCTCAGTGGGGAGTCTGCTTGAGATTCTCTCTCTTCCCCTCTCCCTCTGCCCCTTCCCCTGCTCATGCATGGACGTCTGTGCACACTCTCTCTCTAATAAATAAATCTTAAAAAAAAATCCATAACTTGAAGCTAATCGTGAGGGAGCGCCATGTAACTGGCCTGCACTCTCCAAAAATGTCCGTGTCATGAAACACAAAAGCTAAGGAACAGTTCCATATTAGAAGGGATTAAAGAGGGGCGCCTGGGTGGCTCAGATGGTTGAGCCTCTGGCTTTGGCTCAGGTCATAATCTCAGTGTCCTGAGATCGAGCCCCACGTCCAGCTCCCGGCTCAGCAGGGAGCCTGCTTCTCCCTCTCCGTCTCTCCCCCTGCTTGTGCTCTCTGAGTCTCCCTCTCTCAAAAAAATAAAAAGTCTTAAAAAAAAAAGAGAGAGAGAGAGAGATTAAAGACCTCTCAACAGATGCATAAAAAGCATTTGATAAAACCCAACATTCTTTCACAATAAAAGCAACCAGGAATAGAACTTCAAGCTGATAAAGCACATCCAAGACAAACCCACAGCTAATATCATATTTAATGGCGAATGAGCTTTCTCCCTAAGATCAGGAACAACACAAGGATGTCTGTTTTTACTACTTCTTTTTTTAAAGATTTATTTATTTGAGAGAGAGAGAGAGAACGTGTATGCACAAGAGAGCAAGCAAATGCAGGGGGGAGGGGCAGGAGGAAAGGGAGGGAGAAGATCTCAAAGCAGACTCCCCATTGAGCATGGAGCCCATCACAGGGCTCCATGAGGGGCTCCATCCCAGAGCCCTGAGATCATGACCTGAGTCAAAATCAAGAGTTGGACATTCAACTGACCGAGCCACCCAAGTGCCCCCCACTTTTACTACTTCTACTTGACATACTGGAGGGCAATGTTGCCCAGCCAGGGCAATTAGGCAAGAGAATGAATGAATGAATGAATGAATGAAACCCAGACTGGGAAGAAAGAAGTTAAACTGTCTCTATTTGCAGATAACATGACCTTTCATATAGAAAATCCTAAAGTATCCATAAATAAAGTATTAGTAAATGAATGAGTTCAGTAATGTTCCTGGAAATAAGATCAATACACAAAAATCAATTGTGGGGCACCTGGGGGGCGGCGATTGCTGCACAACAACGTGAATGTGCTTAATGCCCCTCAACTACAGATTTCAAATGGTTACAATGGTAACTTTTATGGTTTTCTGTTGTGGTTTTTTTTATCCCCCCAACCAACACACACACACACACACACACACACACACACACACACTAAAGAAACATGATAACCTCGGATTGGCTCCTGGACCAGAAAAAAAATTTCCATAAAGGACGTTTTTGGGATCATTGACAAAACCTGGATATGGATTGTAAATCAGATAACAGTATTAAGTCAACGTTAAAATTTTCTGATTTTGATAAATGTACTATGGATTTGGAAAAGAATCTCCTTTTCAGGTAAAAGGGTAATGAAGAATCAAGTTACTCCAAATGATGCTGGCAGGGGCAGGATACACACACATAAACACACAGAAGAGAATATAATAAAGCCAAATATTAACAATTGGAGAGGCCGGGTGAACTCTTTCTATAGTTCCCATACCTTTATTGTAAGTCTGAAATCATTTCAAAGTTAACAGTTTTAAAAAAATTAATAGGTCCAAAACAGAATTCTGCTCTCTCCTCAAACCTGCTCCTCCCATAGCCGACCCAGGTGACAAAGTGGCAGCTCTCCCCCTCCCACTGCTCAGACCAAAACCCTCGGAGTCATCCTTGACTCTTCTCTTTCACACACGTTCCAATCCATGTGCAAATCCTACTGGAGGCAGCTTCGGAGTATTTCCAGAACCCCACCCCTTCTCCCCAGCTCCACTGCTACCACACTAGTCTGAACACATCGTCTCGCTGGAAAGCTCCTCACTGGTCTCACCCAGAGGGATTCAGTTAAAACATAAGCCAGATCATGTCATCCTTCTGCTCAGAACTCTGATGTCTCATGGTGGCCTACAAGGAGCCCCAGGCTAGGTCCCCACTCCTTCTTAGACCTCATCTCCCACCCTTTTCCCCACAGTCACACTCACCTCTGGGTGCTCCTAGACCTGGAGCTGGGCACACTCCCCCTACCTGCCTCCAACACTCCCCGGGTATGGCTTCTGCTTGTCCCAAATGTCACTTCCCAGGAGGCACCCTCCTTTCTCTCTTTCGTCACTGCTTTATTCTCCTTCAAGGAACCCACTTCTCTCTCCGAGCCCTGTAGCTACTTGTTCATTGCATTTCCCTCACAAAAACGGCTTCCCCAGCATGGTTACTTTAGTCCAGTGCTGTTTCCCCAGCACCCGGCACAGCGCCTCCCACGGAATGGGTGTCAGTTCTTATCGACAGAGTAAGTACTGGGTGTTGGAAGGTCTGTGTTAGTCCAAAGCGGGTCGGGAAGGGGAAGGGAAGCCTGGCTGCAGCACTGGTGGCTAGCATGTTCCTTCAAGGGTACAGGTGATGGACAGGACCTGATGCGTCATGGGGGAGCAAGTGGGTCTGACCTGACTCCCTCCTCCAACTAATGCCAACAAGAGTGGGTAAGGGGTGCTGTCACCCTGAGGAGGCACCCCTGCTCCCCCAGCCCCTCTCACTGGGCCCCAGGGTGCTATTTGGCTCTTTCTGGCCACTCTTTTTTCCTGAATCTTCCCCACCACCCTGACATTTTACAGGAAACTGAGGCCAGCTGGAAAGGACAGTGACTTGGCTGAGGTGGGCTGTCCCCAGAAGTCCTACCCAAGCCCCAGGGGAGCCCCCACACCAGTGACTCGTCACGTAAGGATGGCGGGGCCGTCTGACACGCCTCCTTTACGACTGGGGAAAAAAGCCATACTTGGCCTGATGGAAGGAAGCCCTCCCACGGGACCGGGCTAGGCGCGGGGGGCCTGTGGGGGAAAGATTCGGGTAGGGCCTGAGAACTGGAGGCCCTGGTTGTTCTGCCCGCCTCACTGGGGAGGAAGGGGCGGCCCAGATAAATCCCCCTCCCCTGACAATCAGGGAAGAGGAGGCCCCGCGCTGCCCCGCATCGCTTCCCGGCATCACCTCCCCTGCCCACTCGGGGAAGGCGCCCCCGCCGCCGGCCGTGTGTCAAGGCCAAATAAGGCTGCGCCCGCGCGCCGCCCTGCCCCGCCCCTGCCCCGCCGAGGCGGGAGCCGGACCGACGGCCCGCGGCCCCGCACCGGCTCCGCGCAGCCAGCGAGCGAGCGAGTGAGCGAGCGCCTTCTCCGCACCAGGTGGGAGTCGTGGCCGCGAGGGGCTAGAGGCGGCGGTGTGACGGCCCCATGGACGGGGACACCGGAGGGTCTCAGCAAGGACAGCCCTCATGGGGCTGGGGCTGCGAGCTGCGGGTCACACGGGGTCTCTGGCCGGGGGTGGGCCGCAGGGAGACTGTTCCAGGCTCGGGCAGCCGGCGGTTCTCTGGCGAGGGAACTCTGTCTGGGCCCTGCCCCTTTGCTACGGAGTTATAGACACCGAGCCCGGAGCTCTGGACGGCCCAGAAGGAGGGGAGGGGGTTGTGATCGCCGGTGTCCCCTGCCCCAGTAAACGCATGTGTGTCAGGCAGGAAACTGAGCCCTGCAAGGTTCCCTGCGACTCCCCCAGAACTCCTGGGGCAGGAGAGAGGGATGGAGACTGGGGTAACCCCACCCCATATACACCAGCGCTCTGCGCTGGCACTTGCGGCTTCCCCGTACTGGGCCATCTGCCCAACTGTACCTGTTGGGTGGGGAGGGTCTGCCCAGCGCTCTGGGGGCTGGACAGAGACCTGGGCTGGGGGACCGTGGTCCCTGCTCCTCCTTTCCTGCCCTCCAGCTGCCCTCAGGAATAAGTCTATTGATAACTCAGCTGCAGAGGTGAGTTTCCTAGCAAGGCGCCTGTCACTACCAGCCACAGGGACCGAGAGATAACCGGGGGACACTGGCCTTGTCTTTGCTGTTACNGGGGGGGGATTTCAGGCACTAGAAGGGGGGAGGTGGCACCTATTTGCAGCCAGTCCAAATACCAGTTATGTCTGATCCCTAATGTCTAGGACCTCCAGGAGCAGGAGGGGATGTCTCCAGGGCTAAGGACCTAGCCTGTCTCTGACCCCATTTCCTCAACCAAGCCTAGAAACTGCCTCTGGTCACACCGAGCCCTTAGCTGCAGTAGGCCCACCATGAGCCTCTTAGGACGTGTTTCCTTCTGTGTTCAGGCGTCAAGGGCGCCAAGGGCTGGCCATTACCACTCACTGACCCAAGCCGAGCCCAAGTTGTTGGACTCTATCCCTCTCATGGGCATGCCACTTCCTTTCTCGGGCATCACTTCTTAAACTGCACAGGTGAGGTGGGGGGTTGAGCCTCACCCTGCTTCCCAAGACTGCTGGGGTGGACAAATCCTATGTTCAGTGCTTTCAGCCACGTCATGGCCTCTGGAGCAAAGAGGGTGGGGAAGGGGGGGCCATGAAGCCAGAAGGGTCCAGCCAGGATCACAGCAGTGGGTGAGATCCTAGCCATTCCTGCCTCCGGCTGTGGCGTCCTCTCTCCTCCAGGCTGAGTCTGCCCTGGAGCTGTGCAGACAGGAGGGTCGTGGCAATAGTGATAACCATCACAGCCTCTCATGGCCATGGAGTACTTGGCTGCCTTCCCCGGGGGCCATGAGTCAAAGTTCCTGGTGAACAATGGGCTCAGGGAAGGACTGGGCCTCTCAAAGCACTAAACCCCTGCTGATGCCACCATCCCACTCTGACCCAGGTCATGGGTGAGAAGGGCTTTTGTCTACCCACCCCGAACCATGAAGAATCACCCAGGGCCAAGTGTGTCTCAGGCCAGTAGGACACAGCAGCCCGTGTGTCATGACTACAGGCAGCTGTGGCCCTGCAGAAGGGAAGGGCCAGTGCTGCCCAGGTTCCCTGCTGAGCGTTTAAGAACTCGAAGACCAAAGTCGGAGAATGACTGGAACAGGGTCATGGGTTATAAAGGCCTGGAGATCGTTGAGGAACATTCACAACCACACAGTTTGGGGCTAAAAACAGGCAGAGGCTTCCTGGAGGCAGGCCCTCAACCAAGGGCTCAGGGCAGAGGAGAAAGGGGGTGGGCAGTAGTCCTGGGGCCTCAGCCAGGCCCACAACTGCCCCAGCTGAGGGGCACACGGCACTAGGTCTTCAGGGACATAGGCCCCACAGGCCCTGACAGGGGTTCAGGGAAAGCATGCCTTGCTGTGCCTCAGTTTCCCCATCTGTGCGGTGGGAGCAATAGACTGGCTGCAGTTGCCCTCACAGCCATTCATTAAACAATCATCTACTAGCCTATTGGTAAATCAGGGGAGGGAGAGAAAGACCTCTAAGTGCTGTCAAAGCAAGGGTGTGGAAACTGCTCCCCAAGGGGGTGTCTCAAGAACTAGGCTGGAAAAGGAAGGGCATTTGGGGTGAGGGACCAAGAAGGAAAGTCTGGGGTTATCTGGAAAACATCCAGAGGTCCAGCACGGCAGAATCACAGATGGCAAGAAGGACACGGTGAAGGGTGCCACGGTCAGAGAGAAAGGTTGGAGGGGGTTCACACAGGGTCTTGAACGCCAGGCTCAGGGGCCCAGACTTGTTCCAGGAACCTTCAAGGGCTTCAAGGTGAAATGACAGGTGGTACAGGTCTGGGTCTCTATGGGATGGGAGAGACTGGCTGGAAGCTAGGAGGACAGGTCTAGCTAGACAAGGGTGACAAGAAGCTGGGGCTCTCAACCCGGGGGAGCGTCATGCCCCTATAAGCTCGGAAGAGCGAGAACAAATCAGATCTCTCGCCTACCTTAGGGGCTGATCAAGTGTGGGCTGGCTGGGGGAGGGGAGAATGCCCAGAGCATATGCCTTCCGGAACATCCAGAGCAGGGCGCACAGAGGGATGGAGAGGAGGGAGGAGGAGGAGGAGGACATGACAAGAACGTCAGGAATGCAGGGCCGCCCATCCAGCTCCTTACTGCTGCGGGCAGGAGGAGCTGCCAGGAAGCCTCGCAGCCTCCCACTTTCAACCCACTTTGTCACCTGGAGGGGAGAGATGTTCAGTGTAAATGCTATAAAGGATTAAGGGAGAGAGAAAGCGGGGGCAGGTTGGCACCGAGCCCAGTCCTGAGCACCTTACCCAAACAGCCACAGCAGAAAGAGCTTCTCTGTGCCTGGCCCCATTCCAGGGGCTTCTCGGGCACAGAGTCAGTTATTCCCTACTGCTGGGCATTCCTCACATCCCCGCTCCCAGATGAGGAAACTCAGAGAGGTAGAGAAGCTGTTTACGATCCCAGAGCCCACGTCTGTCTGCTTTTGTGAGGAGCAGCATGACAGGAGCCCAAGCCTGTGGGAGGCCTTGAATGCCAGGCCCAGGCACTGACAGCGGGTCTGGGGGAGGCAGGAAGATTCCCAGGCCCAGGGTCATAGGCTCTAACCCCCACACCCACTTCCTGCAGGGAAGCCCCACCCACCTGAAGCCAAGATGTCCAGTAAGCGGGCCAAGGCCAAAACCACCAAGAAGCGGCCACAGCGGGCCACATCCAATGTCTTCGCCATGTTTGACCAGTCCCAGATCCAGGAGTTTAAGGAGGCCTTCAACATGATCGACCAGAACCGAGATGGCTTCATTGACAAGGAGGACTTGCATGACATGCTGGCCTCACTGGGTGAGCAGGGACGGGAGTGGCTGGGGTCTAAGTGGGTCCCGAGGGGGTTACAACTGGAGCCAGCAGTGGGGCTGCTTATCGCGTAGGGAGTCCTTCCGTGGAGGGACAGGTGGCGCCCATCCTGGGGAGCAGCTGCCAGTACTTTCTCCCCTGAACAGAGAAACTGAGGCACAGAGCAGCTGGGCCACTGGATCTGAACCCAGACAAGCTCACTCCAGAGCTGGCCTGCCTCAGGCAGGTTTGTGGTTGGGCTGCCTGGTTGCACTTCAAAGAAAAGGATGGGCGACTGAAGAAAGCTGGAACTGCACAGACTTTCCACTGTACGGATGGCGAACTGAGGCTGGAGGGGAGGCCAGAGTGCCCCCACTTCAGAACTCACCCACATGAGGTCCTTAGAGCCTCTCTGACTCCCACGACTTCCCCACAGTCAGAATCTTAGAGCTGAAAGGGCTCAGGAACCTCGTACAATTCACCACTGCTCAGATGAGGAACCCCCGCCCAGGTCTCTGGCCCTGCCCCCACGGCCCCTCCCTGTGCTTGCCACAGATACCACCCCCAGTCCTAGTTCCTGGCGGGCCCTTCGTCCAGGTCAGACACTGGCTGGCGGAGACAGGAAGCCCCCAGCCCAAGCACTGAGGCCAGACAGGCCTGAGTGAGTCCCTGGCCCTGCCCCTCATAGCAGGGCAGCCCCACTCTGCCCCTTTCCCTTCCTGTGCAGTGGTGACTGAGGTCCTCGTGTATACGCCCAGGAAGTCCGGTGGGAGGACCGTGCAGCCCTGAGTTGGGGGGCTGACATCGGACCCTGGGCATCTACCCAGAAAAACCTGCATTCCTGTTTGTAGCTCTTGTCTGTGGGGCCACAGGTCAGTCGTGGCCTTCTGGTTAAGAACTCATCCTCCGGGAGCAAGCGGCGGCAGCAGTTGCAAGGCATCATAAATCTCAAAGCCATCCTACTGGGTAGATGGGATTATCATTCCCACGTTATAAATGAGGAACAGGGGCTCAGAGAGGTGAAATAATTTGCCTGAGGTCACACAGCCACTAAGTGGGAGAGCCGGAATTTGAACCCAGCAGCTAACAAGTCCACGGGGCCAGGCCACCAGCTGTCCTGTGCGTTTTACAACCACTGGTGCTGCCATGTTGACAACTGTCCTAAGAGGCAGGGGACATGAAAGCACAGAGCTGGGATCCAGACTCCAGTCTTTGTGACACCACAGCTCACTGATTTAACCACTTTCAAAACTCTGCCTGGAATCTGGAGTCTAGCTGCCCGGGTTAAAATGCAGGCTCCACTTCTTACTTGCTGTGTGACCTTGGATAAATCACCTGGCCTCTGTGCTTCAGGTCCCACACCTGTGAAATGGGGGTGAGAATGGCGACCTCGCGTGGTGAAAGTTAATGCAGTAAGGCAGGTGGAGCAGCGGACGCCACGGGCAGCCAGCACGCTGTGGCCTTTCCACCCAAGAGGTCATGGATATCTGGACCACAGGCCTTAACTTGTCAAGGAGGCCTGGTGAGCCCAGGGGAGGGAGCAGTCAGAACGCTGGCCACCCCGGCAAGACGCTCTACAGTTTACAGAACTTATCTCCTGCCTGTGGGACTCTCACGGGCCACGAAGGGAAGGGACAGGGAGGTGGGAGGGGACAGAGGAATGACAGCAGGAACGTCCCACCTACCACAGGGAAGAACCCCACTGATGAGTACCTCGAGGGCATGATGAGCGAGGCCCCAGGGCCCATCAACTTCACCATGTTTCTCACCATGTTTGGGGAGAAACTGAACGGCACAGACCCCGAGGACGTGATCCGAAACGCCTTCGCCTGCTTCGACGAGGAGGCCTCAGGTCAGCAGACCCCTGCTGGAGGCCTGGTCAGGGCTGGGGTCGAGCGTTTCACCCAGGGCGCCCCCGAGGATGCAAGTGGGGCTGGGCTGTGCTGGGACTTCAGGGCCTGTGTCCCCAAAGGCCAGAACATTAATCCCCCAGATGCTAGACCCCAACAGCCCACATCCACCGAGGCTTCCCACATCTTGAGCTCACCTGTTGGCCCAGCACACTGCCTCCACTTTAGACCTTCCCAGAAGCCAAATCATTGTTCCAGGCCCTTCTGGCCAACAAGGTGCAAAAACCAGCCCCCACCCCCAGACCTTACAAAAGACTTCTGTCCCACAGGTAGTTTGTCCTGGGGACAGGCCAGCGTGATGCCGACAGTGACCTCAGTGTTTCTCGGCGGCCACAGGCCCAATTCAGAACATTTCTTCACTACCTTCATGGTCCCTACCAGGGTGCCGTATTTTCATCCCTATTTTCCAGATCAAACAGGCACAGAGAGCTTAAATAACTTGCCCGGGGTCACAAAGCCAGGAAAGAGGGTGAGCATGCAAACTTGGGCAGTGGAACTCTAGGGCTGATGTCAAAGTAAGACATATCCAGCCCCCACACGCAGAGCCCCAAGGACCCCACAGAAACACTGCAGAACCCCTCCCTCTGGGGCCCTGGGGAGCTTGAACTGGCAGGAGACCCACTACAAGGTCTGCGAGGACTGGTGGGGGGGCCGTGGGGGGAGAGTGTGGGCGTGTCCCAGCCCGAGTCCCTGTCCTGGCCCTGCCCCCAGGTTTCATCCACGAGGACCACCTTCGGGAGCTGCTCACCACCATGGGCGACCGCTTCACAGACGAGGAGGTGGACGAGATGTACCGAGAGGCACCCATTGACAAGAAAGGCAACTTTAACTACGTGGAGTTCACCCGCATCCTCAAGCATGGTGCCAAGGACAAGGACGACTAGGCCTCCCCAGCCCCCCATGCCCAGGCCCCTGTCCCACTCTCCTGCTCCCCACATTCACTGTGCTCCATGCCCGTGACCCCACAGGACCCTCTTAGGGGATCCTCCCTCTGAGCGGCTAGGGGACCAGCTCCCCGTGGAGGAACAGGCTGAGAGCGTGCAGTGCCAGGCAAGGGGCGCACAGCCAACATGAGGCCGGTGTTCCACCGTGACCCCGCCCCCTGAGAGAGGACTGTCTTCTCGGGAGCTGGGTCTCATGGCTGCTCCCCACGGGATGGGCCCTGTGTCCTGTCGGACACAAGTTCACTGCACCCCCACGCAGGGCATGACAGCTCTTTCCCAGCCACTGCCACTGCCACAAAGCTCAGCAAGGTCCCTTCTGAGAGGACAGGATGCCAGAGCCCTCCTCTGTGCCCTGCCCAGCCACCCCACCAGGAATGTGATCCAGAAGATGCATGGAGGGTGGATATTGTGCCCAGGGGAGGCAGAATCTTGAATAGAAGTCTCAGCACTGCTCTCGGTCTATGCGTCTGTTGCTGGGGTGAAACAGAGGAGCTCCTAGTCCCTAAACACCTTCCTGCCCTCTCCTGTCCCTAGTGGCTGCCCAGACCCCCACCTCCTCCCAGCCAGGGAAAGGCTCCCAGAGACCAGACCAGCAGTGGGGGGCAGACAGAGGTCCTTCGGGAAACAGTCCTCAAGAGAGAGGCCCAAGTGGGAAGGACCCTCAGGAATCACATATGTCAATGGGGGGTTCTGGGGCACCGGGAAGACAGGGGTCAAGTTCACCCAGGCTTCAGGACTAGAGCCTGGATCTCCAGGAACACCTCAATGCTCCTGGAAAGCCAGGTGCTCCTGGAAGAACAGGGAGGCTCTGGGAACAGGGAGGAGGGCGCATCCCAGAAGCTCCAGGCGAAGGTAGGCATGAATGGGTTTAAGGGATTCGCTGAGGTCAGCGCCAGGCAGCCACCACGTGTGCTCTGGGCCGGTTAGTTCAGCCATGTGACCGGTTTTCACATGGCACACAAGGTGGGCAGGGCTGGGATCTCTGTTACACCTGAATGATGGGGACACTGACGACGGCACCCGGGGCACAAGAGGAACAGAAATACTAGTTGAAAGAACAGTCAGCTAAGAGGGGCAGGGACTACCTGAGGTCACCTGGTGGATCTGGGGCAGAGGGAGGGCTGGACCCCAGCCTCTAGATCCCCCACAGAGCTCAGACCTGGGCTAGACACATCCCACTAGACCCTAGCAAAGGTCAGGGAGCAGCTGCTGGGCCCGCTGTGATCCTGATGCCTTCCCTAAAGGTCACCCATAGCCAGCCAACCACAGCACACAGCAAAGGTCCGAGATCCGAACCAAGGGAGTGCTGAGCACTAAAAGGACCATGTACTGGCTGAGAAGCATCCAATTTCCCACAAGCCTCTGCCCTACCTCAGTACCAGGCCCCTCCCAGCCAGGCCCTGGCCCTCCCAGGCAACCCCATGAACCCCATGAAACACCCCCTCTCTTGCCTTCAAATGGAGCTCCACGAGTCCCTGATCTCCACTCCAGAGGGAGCCAGCCCCAAACAAGTCCTGACCAGGCCCAAATACCACAACAGACTCCGTCTGAACACGCCCTCAACCCCGGCCCTAGATGGAGGGCTGCTCACTACAGCTAGTCCCAAGGAAGGGACCAAAGAGTGGTGCAGGCTGTGGGTGTCCTCTGGGGACCCCCAGAGCGCTGGCCACACATGCCCCGCATCAGGGTCACAGGGCACTCTGCAGGGCCACTGTGGCACCAAAAGCCTTCCTGGAAGATAGCAGGGACAGGGTTAGAAACAAGCCTCCTTGGGTTCTGACCCCTCGGTCTGCAATCCTGTCACAGGCCTACTCCCCCTTCACCCCAGAGAAAGGGACAGATTCACGCCTGCTTTGGGGGGACAGAACCCATCCAGCCTTACTGGTTTCTGAGCTGGCATGGGCCTGACCTGATGAGATCCAGAGGATGGGGCAAGGGAACTGTTCTGTGTGTGGAAGGGCAGGACTATCACGCGGGGGGAACATGCAGGAGTGGAGCTTGGAGGAAGAAGTGTGAACAAAGTCTGGGAGCAGAAAGGCATAGAGCACATTCAGAAGCCAGGAAGAAGGCAATTTTCTATTTGTGAGCTAATTTATTAAAATCCTAGCAGCTCTTTAGAAAAGCAGCAGCAGCTACTGTTTTCTCTCTCACAGGCAACATTTACAGGTAACAGTGAAACATGCCCAGAACTTTCAAAGTCTGGCACAAAACTCAGAAACCACAAAGGAAAAGACTGGTGCATTTAAATCCATGAAGACCATCTCTTGGGGCGCCTTCCTGGCTCAGCAGGTAGAGCACGTGACTCTTGATCTTGGGGTTGTCAGTTCAAGTCCCACGTTGGGTATGGAAATTACTTTGAAATAAAATCTTTAAAAAAAAATCCATGAAAACTAAAAAAAAAACAACAAAAAACAACATAGGGAGGGGCACCTGAGTGGCTCAGTTGGTTAAATGTCCAACTCTCAATCTCAGCTCAGGTCATGAGCTCAGGGTTGTGAGATCCAGCCTGTCGGGCTCCATGCTGGGTGTGGTGCTTGCTTAAAATTCTCTGCCTCCCACCACTCACTCTCTAAAAAAAAAAAGAAGATGATGTGGTGTATATATACATACATACACACACATACACACCCTGGAATATTACTCATTCACAAAAAAGAATGAAATCTTGCCATTTGCAACAACACGGATGGAGCTAGAGAGCATTGTGCTAGTGAAATTAAGTCAGTCAGAGAAAGACAAATACCACTGACTTCATGCATATGTGAAATTTAAGAAACAAAGGAGCAAAAGGGGGGGGGGAAAGAGAAAGACAAACCAAAAACCAGACTCTTAACTACAGAGAACAAACTAATGGTCACCAGAGGGGAGGTGGGGGCGGGGAAGGGTGAAACAGGTGAAGGGCATTCAGAGCACACTTACCAGGATGAGCAGCGAGTAACGTACAGAACAGTGGAATCACTACACTGTACACCTGAAATTAACAGAACACTGTATGTTAACTATATTGGAATTAAAATTTAAAAAAATAGAAGAGAGAAAGCTGGAGTTTTCTTCTATGTATTGGTGAATTTGAAGCGGTGGTTAAAAATCTTCCCACAGGGGCTGGCTGGCTCAGTTGGAAAAGTGTGTGACTCTTGGTCTCCAGGTTATAAGTTCAAGCCCCATGCTGGATATAAAGATAACTTAAAAATAAAATCTTAGGGGCGCCTGGGTGGCACAGCGGTTAAGCGTCTGCCTTCGGCTCAGGGCATGATCCCGGCGTTATGGGAGAGCCCCACATCAGGCTCCTCTGCTATGAGCCTGCTTCTTCCTCTCCCACTCTCCCTGCTTGTGTTCCCTCTCTCCCTGGCTGTCTCTATCTCTGTCAAATAAATAAATAAAAATCTTTAAAAAAAAATTAAAAAACAAAATAAAATCTTAAAAAAAAAAAACTTCCCACAAAGATGACACTGGGCCCAGATAATTTTGTAGGGTATGAGCTACCAAACTTTCAAGGAACAGATCATCCCAACTACACAGACCATTCCAGCATAACTATGGTACAAAAAGCAGACAAAAATATTATCAGGAAAGAAAATAAGAGGTCAGTTTCACTCATGAATTTGGGGGCAAAACTCTTTTATTTATTTTTTAAAATTTTGTTTATTTGTCAGAGGGAAAAAGACAGCAAGAGAGGGAACACAAGCAGGGGCAGAGGGAGAAGCAGGCTTCCCACTGAGCTGAGAGCCTGACACAGGGCTCAATCCCGGGACCCTGAGATCACGACCTGAGACGAAGGCAGATGCCAACGACTGCGCCACCCAGGCGCCCTGATGCAAAACTCTTATACAAAATATGAGCAACCCAAATCTAACAGTGTATTTAAAAAAAAAANTATTTAAAAAAAAAAAAAAAAAAAAAAGGTGGGCGCCTGAGTGGCTCAGCCGGTTGAATGTCTGCCTTCAGCTCAGGTCATGATCCCAGCCCCGCACAGGGCTCGCTGCTCAGCAGGGAATCTGCTTCTCCCTCCCCCTGCTCTTGTGCTCTGGCTTGCACACTCTCTCTCTTCCCCTCTCAAATAAATTTCTTTTTAAAAGAAGAGTAAATGGGCATGAGTTGCCAGATATTTATGAAAAAGAAGAGGAAAATAAGAGGTAACTTCTAGAAGGCAGAGCTTACCACGAAGCTATAGTAAATATGATGGTGTGTGATGCTGGAGGAGAGCCATACTGATCCATGGAACAGAGCAGAGGCCAGGGACAGACCCACACGTTTATGGCTCTTGCTATACGACAAAGGTCGTATATCACAGATCAGCGGGGAGATGAGGGACTTAACAGATGGAGCTCACACCCACCAAAGGGGCCACAGTGAAAAAACTCCCAATACCAAGTACTGGTGGAGGGGGGATGGGGAGCACCCAGAATCCTGACACGCTAGAGCAGCGTAAACAGGTACAATCACTTCGGAAAACAATTTGGCATTACCTGCTAACGCGGAACATCCATCTAGACTCGGCAAGTCCTCTCTCAGGAATGTACACACCCAACAGAAACGTGGATACACGTTCACCAAAAGGCCCCGGCAAGAAGGCCCGCCGCAGCGGCACTGTGACAGCCCCACACTGGAAACAGCCCCATCTGCCCACCAGTGGAATGGACAAGGCAATGGCGATGAACACAGCTACGGGCATCACCGTGGACAGACCTCACAAACACAATGTCAAAAAAAATAACTAAAACAGACACAAAAGAATACACATTTGTATCGGTCGGGGGCAGAAACCTCACTGGTTATTTCAACAGAGATTATTTAATATAAATGGTAACTATGTATGAAGTTTTAATTAAGTAACTAAAAGGGTAAAAAAGGAACTCAAGGGGCGCCTGGGTAGCTCAGTCAGTTGAGCACCCGACTCTTGATTTCAGCTCAGGTCATGATCTCAGGGTCGTGACATCAAGCCCTGCACTGGGCTCTGGGCTCTGGGCTCTGTGCTCAGTGCAGAATTGGCTTGAGATTCAGGAAGGGGAGGGGGGGGAGGGGAGGGGAGGG